>NW_020450241.1:184911-424576 GCF_003343035.1 Apteryx rowi | reverse complement strand
CTGATGACAAGTTTTTTGTTTTTTTTCTTAGCATGCGATGGTTACTAAACTGTGTGCAAAAGATGCTGCTGGGGCCGGGAGTCATTGGGAATGAAAAATGATAATATTAATAATAAAGACTTGCCAGTCCAGCAACAACTGATATACATTTAGTAGCTATATATCTATATATGCAACTGGTTTTGTTGTGGCACAGAAAAACGGTGTGAAATATGATGCTTATTTTTTAAAGATAAGAGAAAAGGCATGTTTCTAACTCTTTTTGCAGAGGATTTTCTCTGGTGTTGTTTTATTTTTATTTTTGGGTGTTTTTTGGGCTTTTTTTTTCGTATAGAGATGGGAAATACAAATGCATTTTACAGCAGTGTTTACAAAGAGTTTGTAATCTTGCAATACTGGTGCAAGCCACAGAGCAAGATGTTAATTTTATTATTTTTGTTATTGTTTCTTTTTTTGACGCTCAGTACAATTAGCAGGGTTTTTTTTTTCTTCTTCTTCTTTTTCGGTTTTTGATGCCTGTTTATAATGTGAAACTTTTCTTGCAGCGTGTTACAGTTATTATTTTTAAATACTTTTTTCCTCCTTAAAGATAACAAAACAGAAAGCTGAAGCAATGATCATACTTTTGCACRTTTTGCACCTTGACTTTTTTATTCTTTTGCCAGCATTATTTTGTGATGGTTATTATTATCATGATGATGATGATGATGATAGATATACATATATACAAATAAATACATTTTCAAATGATGGCAGTGGAAGGTTTTCCTGGAGAATGAAGTGCGGTTTGGTTTCCTTGTCAACGGAAGATGAAGTGAACAACTGAACATCTCCCCAGTGCAGGTACTTCATCTCCTTGTAGGCGTTTCCACGCTGTGTAAATTACATTGTGAGATTTTTTTTTTCGTTAAAGAAACCTTTTTCCACATGTAGTTAAAGGATTCTCTGCAATACACAAGAGGACTGAACTAAATAGCCCTGCCTCTTGATTGCTTAGATGTGTGCAAAATGTTACACTAATTGAGCCTTGGTCGGTTAAGCTGAAGAGAGGTGTTTTATGTGCTGTGCTGGATAGAAGGGGAAGGCAGTGTGTGTGGGGGGGGGGAGGGGGATCCAGACCCCCCCTTCCCCCAACTGCCCCTAAAAAAAACAACCCCAAGCCCCAGACTCAACCTGGATGAAACCTGGAGATCCTTGTTATGAGCAGAAACACTCACAGGACCTTAGACAAAAACAAAAACCCTGGCACTGTATTGTGGTGACTTGTGTGTCTGTGTGTGTCTGTTTAAAAATTATCCATTAGAAAATAGCTGTGAGGGAAGCAGCAAAGGAGGCTCCCTCGGATAGCTGGCTCATTGCCACGAGACATATTCCATAGCCTTAAGGGTAGCAAAACCCTTATATCCAACTTCTGCTCCTCATATTAAAAAGGCGTAAACAAGGCAGCAGGTTGCCTCCTATGGATTTAATTCATTGGGATGGAGATTAATCAGAAGCAGATATTTGCTTGAAGGTGTTTCATTCTGTTTTGATGATTATTAATGCTACTGCCTGACAGGGAATTGGAAACTGTTACTTTCCGTGACGGTCACTGAGAGTTCAGGATTGGAGGAGAAACTGTTACTTTTCATTGATAGCACTTAAATGCTTAACAGAGGCTGTCCCTGACGTAGAGACATGATATTGGTTCTCTAAAATATGGTTTGGAAGGATTTTTTCCAGATGACAGGTTTGTTTGTTTTCCAGAAAGAGATATGGTGCAACATTATGTTAAAGTTGATGTGCTGAATGTTTGGATCTGCAGTGTTCTCTATAGTTTACTTTATTGTGATGGGATTGCTTGATGTATTTTGTATAAACGGACTTCAGGGGTTTATAACTGATCGTAAAGATATGCTCTGTATTCAGATGTGGAGAATAAAGTATATTCCAGGGAATACTTTTACTGTGATATAAGCAAAAACATGTGGCCAATTTCTAATTCATAGAACTACAAATGCATTTGGAAGTTTGAGGCTTCTAACACTTTACAGTCTTGTAACTTAACAGCTTCCTTTAATGCAGAAAGTGTGTTTAAGAAGTCTTCAGTGTTCTCTCATGCAATTAGTCACATTGAAAAATAAATTCATTCATTTGTCTGTGTAGAAACATAGCTGTGATGTATTTATAGTGACTTATTCCAGAAAAAATGAAATAAAAATATTTAGCACATACATCTTGCTTTCATGCATGGCTTCTGCTCTGACATGATAGAATACTTTTGACAGTATATTGGGATCAATAATCCATGTGTCTAAAAACACTGTCTAGATATTTGTGTGATATATTATGATGACTTCTTTGAAGTAGTTACAATCTGTTGGGTCAATAATCCACATTTTAAGAATACTCAGCCTGCTTATTTTTTCATGATTTAATTTGAAAGCAAGCCAGCAAGCCATTAAAATACAACAGAGATTGGAACTTTATCCTCCTCCCCTCTTTTCACTTCCCTCCCTCCTCATTTTTAAATTGAAGTTTTTCTTTAAATTATGGGGAACTGTCAGTAAGCAAAATATTTCTGATATTGCTAAAGCATTGAAATAAAATTACTAGGCCAACAGTTTCCAGAATGATGTTCCTTTGGTCTTTTTTTTTCTTTTTTTTTTTTTTAATATTGCAGGTGTATTCTATGAGTAATTTTGTACAAATAGTTGCTGACTGAAGATCTAATTCTGCTCACTTAATCTTGCCCTGAAATCTGAGTTAGAAAGTTTTAGAAATGCGCTGTTTTCAGCATACAGATTTCATCTACAAAGCACCTATTGTCTGAGTAGCACACAGTAATCTAATATACATGCATTCGTTTCATATGCAGAAATTTGAGGTTGTATGATTTTGTATATATCAGACAGCCTGGGGACTTTGAAAGAGGTATAAAGGAGCTAATTTTGTAAGAGGGTACCTCTACTTCCTGCAGTATGTGGGCACAGTGGGATTTGGGTTGGTGTATCAGTTTCAGCTTGGTGTTTCCATAGTTATGCTACGACTAATGCTGTTGAAATCATGTTTGGAAAGCTGTAGATAGTGTAAAAGACGATTATCCTTTTTGTGACTTTCAGGCTGAATAATAAGCAAGGAAGAATAAAAAAATTATCTATTGTATTGCAGTGATTTTTTTTTYCTTTTTTTTACAGTGATATAATTTCATTTCTTATATTTTGTGTGAGAAGTACTTGTACTGCCATAACTTCTGAATGTGATGAGTGTCCAGAGTTAAATGGCATCTTCTTTTAGATTTTGTACATCTGTTTTTATTTTCAGGAGAGCTAAAGAATTTAAGTTACCTTCATAAAGATTTGTAAACTGAAAGTTTTGGAAAACAGTTCTTCTTTTCTTCCCCCTAATTTTTACTAGTGATATTTCCTTGTAAATTAAAATGTGGCAAGTGAACTGAAGTTACTGACTGTATGATGCTGAGAGCACTGACTCATAAATACATGCTCTTAGCCACCTTAGTGACCTGAATGGACAATGGAAGGAAATCTCCTCTGATTTTTCTACATAGCAGATGGGACTAGAGGGCCTTCGGAGCCATCGGCTCCATTCTGCTGTGATGCTGAGCAGATCTTCTACTTTTCTTCAGGTTCAACAGGTTCCAGTTTAAAATTGCCTCTGGCACCAGTGCCACTGCACTTTGAAAGTGATGCGGAGCCTCATTCTTCATATAGTTGAAAACCTTTTTCCTGTCCGAATTTTTTTCTCAGTCAGTTTATACTCCTTTGTTTTTGTGGCATTGCTGTCCTTAAACAGAAAGGTTCCCTGTTGACTTCTCTGCTTCCTCCTGCTCCTCTTCACAGTGTATTTTCAGAGAACAGTCACATCCCCTTTTAACTTGTGTTTGCTAGGCTAACTGGAGAAGAGGTTCTCTTTCAGTGCTGGCCACCATGGCATGATGCGGGGCCGCGCAGAGATTTGGGGGGTAGCTCTAAACAAGGCAGTGCTGTAGCAGAAACAGAATAGCTAGCTGCATTCACATCGTGTGCTGCCCAGGCTGATCTGATCTGCTTCTCAGCTGCAAGCCTGGCTGTCCTGTTCCCAGCCCTCAGATTAGCCCAGATATTTCTGCCTTGAATTGCACTGTGGACATGCCTTCTCCTGGTAAAACAGGCTTTACCTTGTGCAGAGTAATCCCTCTCTCTGCCTAACCAGTTTGAATTTCTCTGTCTGGAATGAAACAGCAAAGGACTGTTAGGAATTTCCCCTGCAACACTCTAATTTTTAGACTCCAGGAATCTTCTACTTACTGTTTTAGTATTTTTCATTCCTGCCTGTCAGGGGCACGTAAATGGGCTTGAGTCAATGTTGTATCAGTACGTGCAAACCAAGGACTGTCTACTATCCGGCATAAACGTGAAAGTTTGCTCCAATGCTTTTCAAAATATCTTTTCCTAATTACAGTTTCTTCCCAGGCTGCTTATTTTTTAGCTTCCTAGTCTACTAAAGAATCATTCTAAAAACAGCTTATTTCTGTTTTACAGCATAATTTTTCTTATTTTATTCATTGTAAGTTTCAAGCGTTAAAGAGCTTAATAGTGTTTAAACTGCAGGATTGTAAGGAGTGATAGGTGTGCCCTCAGATGTATGTTTTTAACTTCCTTGGTCTTCTTAGATGATGCAATGCTCTGTCAGAATCTGGAGCTGAATCCTCTATGTTTTAAGTACTTAAGAATTTCTGAGCAGAAGACTAAAGATGGCTATTTCCTGATGAAAAGTTATGTAATCTGTGGCACTGGGAATGTAGTCATCCAGGTACATCGATTTTAAACCAGTTTGTAGCTTCCTTAAGCACAGATACTAACTGGCAGAAGAAAAACAAATGCTATTTTTAAATGGTATGAACATTGCAATATAACATCTTCACTTTTGTTAAGGTACTAATATTATTTTATGATCTTTGAACAATTCCTAGAGTAAAATGAGTTGAAGATTATTGTTTCAGATATACACACTTTAGAATAATTTGTATCCTTTTCTTTTCCTCATCTTTACTCTTTCCTATTTCAAAACAACACTGTAATCTCTGCAATATGCTTAATCTTTCAGAAGCACTTAGACTGTGGTTTGGGATCCGTTTTCCGGGAAACTTTATCTTTACATAATGAAGTGTGATTTTTCTGCCTCAATGAATCATCTGCCAACAATCGAAATAAATAGTCAAATAAACCTGCAAATTATTAAGTAAAATTCAAGTTGCTCAGCATGAATACAATTAACTTGTTTTTATCGCGATCGTAATCTGAGATAGATAAATAGAGTGAAAGATAGAACAAAAGATAGATGTTATTTTACAGATGTTTTTAGTGTGAGAGAGAACTAACAAAAATCTTGCATTAATCAGTTATCCCTCAGTGCTTAGTTAATCAACATTTTTGTTGATTATAAAGTAAATTTATACACATCAATATTATCTGCTGCCACTTGAGAAAAGCTACAGAGTTAAAGTCCTTCTGCAATACTCCTCTGTCTTCCAAGTATTCTTGCATAATATCCTGGCCTTCGATGATCTCAGGATCACACACGAATCATTCTTCTTTTGCAATTCAGTTTCATAAAAAGAGATTTTTGCTGTGATGTAGTTCTTTCATGGTTACTGTAGTACACATAATAATTTCTACTCTGTCTTGGCTGGTAATTTTGCCTGTGAGAGGTCTGAAGAGGCAGAGGTGGATGTTGTAAGAATGAATGATGACAGATAGAAAGTATGAGCATGGTGGTGCATAAATGGCACTCCCCAGGCTTTTTTTTTTTTTTTTAATGCTCATTGCACGCTTGTGATTCTTTCTCCCAAAATACACAAAGCTCTGGTTAAACATGGTTTACATAAGTGGCCATTCCCAAGTGGACTTCTCTTGATGTTGGTTGTTAATGCCTGAACTGACGTGTAGTCTCTGAGTAACCAACCATGAGAAGTTCTGCAAACAGCCAGAGCTTTGTGTGGCAAACACTCTTGCGTGAGCAGTGCTGAGGTCCTATGAAATAGCTTGTCACAGCCACTTGGGCATAGGTTATTAAAAGCAGTACAGGACATTATTATTAATTAAAGGTCAAGAAATCGTAAAGGATCCAATCAGACCTTGGCAATTATTAAATGACTTGGTGAAAGTCAGGTCCCAGTCTTCTGCATGTGCCCCATATCAACAGTTTTTTGGGGGGCCTGTTCAGTCACGTTGTTTGCTTTTATCAAGATCCTGCCCCATAGTCAGATACTTGATCTGTGTTGTGCAGGGTCAACAAAAAGGGGCTAATTGGCCCAAATCAAATATTAATGGGATTCTTTAACTGATTGAAGCAAAGCTAAATTTGTTCTGAAGGAAAGAGTGGCATAAGCATACTGACAGTATTTTCTGCAAAAGTGTGTCTCGATTTTTGCTACTACGTAGAAGTAACATAGAAGTTCAACAGCATCTATGTCAAATAAGACACGACTTGTTAAATAGCGGTCATTTTAGGATTTGGAAGGTATACACATTGCATCTTTATATCTTGCGTGTGGTATTTTCAGGCTGACTTAGAGTAACTTGTAGTTTTAGATTCAAAGAATTAGTTTTGCACATACAGCTCAGTGCTGATCATGCTTGCCCTCTTTTTAAACAGTACTGCTTGATTATGGTATAGTGGTCTTCTTTTATGATAAGATATACTAAAATGTAATATCTCTCCCAGGCATCATCTTTGATATAACAACATGAATGAATTAAATGCAAAAATAAAATGTATGAATGTGACAAAGATAGTTTCATGCATCTTTGCATACAGGGTCTGCTCTCAAAAGTTTCTGAATGATAACAGCTCTTGTTGTTTGTAGAGGGAGTTAGAGTAACTCACAGATTTACTGTAACTCACAGATTCACTCACAGTGAAGCCCTGTATATTTAGTAGTTGCAGCATCATGCTTCTAAGCTTGATCTGTAATATAGAGTTCCTTTTTATAACAGAAGAGGAAGAAGTTCTGCCTAATTACAGTATTTTACTAAAAGATCCTTCACCCAATAAATTTTAAGATAGAAGTAATGTAACATCAGAAAATGATGTATGCCAACTGTCATCCAGCATCTGTGTAATACTATATGGTTACTGTATAGTGATAATTAAAGCTAAATTTCCCACTATTTTGGGTACCTGCAAAAAGGCTTCATTATATTGTATTCTAACTGCCAAAAATGTCAGTTTTATGATCCCATTTCTCATCTGGTATTTACAATGATTTCATAGGATAAAACCCAACACTTGAGGTGCTACAAAGTAGGTCAGTTTTCTAATTTTCTCTGCACTGGAGAAATTCACGTCAACATTTTTAAAATTGCAGAAGAAGGATGTAATTCTGTTTTCTTCTTGCATATAAAGCTTGCAGTTAAATGAGAGTTCTGTAAAGGGGACAAGTGCAAGATTGCCTCTGAAGAGATTAGCATCTTCTAGTTGTGTACGTGTGAGTCACAGACAATTAATATACATTATGCACAATGAAAACAGAAGCTAGATTTAAATTTTGATGTTATGTCACTTTTGCTTTAGTAGGATAATTCATCAGCATAGTGCTGTTACTTTTACTGTGTATTATCTTACAAGAGAAGCATACTGTGTTATCATTCATCAGGATGTGTCCTGCTGTGGTGGGTGATGTATAAACCAAAATGGACTGAATTAAACCCTAGTCCTGTTAAAATCAGCGATACACTGGTCAAAATATTCCTGTCAAAACATTTTTTTCTGTAGATTTTTGGTAAAGTGATTCACAGAAAAGGCTAGATTCATCTCACTTAACCTCGCTGTTTAAAAAATAGGTTTCTGAGCTAAGCTAGTCATCATTTTAGCCATCTAGAAGTTGTCATTGAAATCTAACATGGTTGCTCAAGGCTTTGTAGTCAATGGAGATATATAGACACCTCCAGAGAATTATGGATTACATCCCAAGAGAGGCATCTATGGATAGCATAGATGAACAGCCTTCCTAAAATGCATCTCTCTACTGATGAAAGAGAGAGCCTAGATGAGACATTTAAACTGGATGTCCAACTTTTTGATGGATAAAGTTAGAGGAGATGAATTTCATTCTTTTATTCTTTTTTCTTCTGTTGAAAAATTAATTTCTTATTGAATGTTTGGCTGAAACCTGATTTTTTTGTGGCCATTAGAATTGTCATTGCTTTAAGTTTTTACTTGAATTTCTTTTTAATTTCTGTAGTAATTTTTTAACAGAAATACAAATGTCTTTTTAAACAGTTTGAACCAGTTATAGGCTCTAACAAAATTCCTCTTGATTTTTGTGGGGCCAAGATTTCACACCTTTTCTCTACAGCTTCACCCATTTTTCTAATTGTTTATGACCTGATCCTAGTGTAACCTGATTCTCCAGTAAGTTCTGCTCAGAGTCCTACCCTAAAATTGCAGGACTTCACCTGTTGGGTATGATCATGGACCTCATTTCAGAGACCTTAGAAAATGTTTGAAAATATAATGGTTATGTGGATGGCAATGGAATCCTTTACACTTTGCATGTGCAGGTACGTAGTCACAGTGTTAAAACATTATCAGATCAACAGCAGAAGGCCTGAATCTGAAAGTTCTAGATAGCTCTTGAAAAGGCCCTTAAAATATGAAAAAGCAAAAATATTACATCATGAACTGGGAGGATCCAGACAGCATAGGTTAAATATTTGAATTTTAGTGGAACACCATTAATATCCTCATACACAGGCATGCTATAAAAAAAGATACCAGTGAAACCTGTATTTTTGAATATCCAGATGGATTTTATTTTTCACTCACTCATATTGGATAATTTTCTAGAGAGGTTTGGAATTTTATAAGACTTAGTATTAACAGTCATGTGAACCAGCTCTTAGACAACAGATAACTAAAGTCTATTTCAGTGACTTGATTTAGATCAGTACCCAGAACTTTGCAGTTAGCAGGATGCAAGAGCACTGCTCCGTTTGTGCCACTACCTAGTAAATTATGATAGCACCCTCTTTTGCTGCTTATTATGAATTCTGCTATTTTCCTGAATGTGTGTTCAGGCTTTCTGTAAGATTTTGGACAGGTGCTGAAATATATGGACATACTGTATGTATATGTTTCTATCTTAGGGCTTGTTCTGTTCCTCAAAATGGCGTTGTCTGAGTGTCTAGGCAAATGTCTTTAAGCTGCATGAGTAGGTCGTGTCTTTTCAACTGTGACAGCACAGTGTAAGTCTGAAGAAAATCAGTCCAGAGTCCAAATTAAAAATGCCTTGTTTAATATAATATGAATAAGCACAAAACTCAGAGTAGTAAGAGTTAATTGTCCAAATAGCACCATGTTACTACAATGGGAAAGTGGCATGCAGCTGTGAGCTCTAACAGCCACGTTACAAGGGTTGTACTGATTCAGAAATCTTATGGACTTGTCAGATTTGAGGAGAGGAATTAAGAGGTTGTAGCTCTCAGTGTAAAACTTTGAAATAAATATTTCAAAAAGTGCAGTAATATGCTCTGGAGACTACAGACTGCTAGCTACAGTAACTGTGTCATGTTATACACTTCACCACCACTTGGCCTTCCTACTTGTTCCTCACAGTGTATCTATATTTCTATCTTAGGTTTTTGTACTGTCCCTCAAAAATTCATTGTCTGAGTGCAATTCATCTAAACCAGTTTTACAAGGATAAAATCCTCAGCTGACTTCATGAAGTTTTCACTTCTTCCCTTTTTATTTATGCACCATAATGTTTCCCTTTATAGATTATTCATGCATCTTGGATCATYGTTAGGAACACAGTGCTCATCATAGGTATAAAGGTCTCATGGCCATAGCTTTTCAGAACATAGTAGAGCACAATTGAATTTCTCAGTAACAGTTCCAGAATAACCAAATTTTGCTGTTTGATGTCACTGGGTCTAATTCTGCAAGCTGCTCAGGGTAGCCCAGGGACCCTGAATGTAAAATTCCTGTTCATAGACATGCTTATGAAAGGGGATATTACAAGAAAAATAATTATGGTTTGGTTTCAGGAAATAGGGTACATCAGGAATGCCTTTTTTTTTTTTTTATGGATGCCCAATTAGATGCCCAAGTTAACATCCTATATTGTGTCATCTCATCTCAGGAATTTTAAAACAGGTTCAGAAATTCTTGAAGCTTGATCACAAATAGTAGTGAATGATGTAAATATTCTTCATAATTGGAGTAAAACCAGCTACTTTTTGCCTTCAGAGCTCTTAAAATTAGAATCAGCTTTGCAATAGAGACCCGTGTCACACTGGTCTTCAGCCACAAACAGAGAAAGTATAATCGAAAATGTTGAGATTATTCATCTGAATTTCTGGGTCCTTTTTATCTTTTATTTGTAATGTTTTTTATTTCAGACTTGCTGGACTTTCCCTCCTGCTCTGGACCTTTCCCCTGGCGTCGACACAGCTCAGAAGGATGAAAGAAAAGGAAGCAATAGGGGAGGGATGGAAGAGGGGAGAGGAGTAAAAAGAGAAGGAGGAGGGGCAGCAATTGAAATGGAGGAAAAAAAATCAACAGTGTTTCAGTTAAGGCCCTAAACAATAGATTATTTGTAGCCTCCATTCCTCCTGACCTTTTGTTCTGGCTCAGAGCCCTCATCCTCTCCACCACCTTAGCTTTCTTCAGCGCTTTAGCTACAGATATTTCACTATTCATTTGCATTTCTTATTAAAAAACAAACACAGAACAACAAAAACCTGTCAAACAAAAAAATAGAACGCCCTTCTGACAAATTATGACATGACACTATTCATGCAACTGGTTCCTGAAACCTTTTTTTTATTTCCTCCTAGTTACATCTTTAAATATGAAAGTGAAATATGAATCCATTATGAGTGATTAAAAAAAAAAAAATTCTTTTCCTTTTATACCCAAGTTGAGCCCTACAAATCAGTATGTATGTGACTCTGTGTTTCAATTTTGTTCATCTAAGTCCAAAACCAGGCTTTTTATTGGCCTTTATTTACAGTACTTACTTATTTTTTACCTGCCCTTCTTTCAAAGCTTTACTTGCAGTGACTGTTCTTACTCCTTATCATCTTAGTAGGAGTATAAAGTATGAACTATTCATAATTTTTAATTAGTTTGGAATTTGCAGTGTCTTATTCAGCTTTGTAGGATAAAATAGTCCCACTAGAGTAAAAAATGCAAGCTCATTTTTGCTCCTGCAGTGAGACTGGCAGACAAGTAAGAAACAGTGACACTGCTCCTCCGTGCTGGTCCAGCACTTTGCTTGCTCTCAGAATCCAGCCCTTTTCCCYGGCTGGAAGGTCCCCGGTTAGCCATTGTGAAGGGGGAGATGTGCTTGCGTTAGAAGGACTCTTTGGCCAGACCTCTTTACATTCCTCATGCGTTCTTGCCTCCTCACAGCTATTCCTGCCAGGAATCCCTTCTACCTGACAAAGTTGATTTAGGAGTGTTAATAGAATGGGTAGATCCAGTAATTGGTCTTTCTAAGAAGGTATTTCCTAAGTGTAGAGCTTAAATTGGTCCTACAGCTCCCCGAACCAATTTGCCTAATACAAAAAAGTCAGAGAGATACCACTGAGCCAACACAAAAACAGTGTCCAGTAGCAAATTTGTGGACTTAATCCTTTAGATAGCAAATATTAAGAATTCCTAATTCATTATTTTAAATTATAATAAATCATGATTGTTGAGTGAAGAAAGATGTTGACATCTAGCCTTGCAGATGCTGGTGGAACAGGTCCAGAGAAGAATGATCAGGTCCAAAAGACTGAAATAAATTTTACATCCTAAAAAGTCATAAAAAGAAACCAGTAGAAAACATTATTATGTATTGTATATATCTAGATATACACATTCTAGTAAATAAAAATAGATTACATAAAACTGCAAGAAAATAATATCTTTTCAGTCATTTTATATTTTTGTACGTTAAATTTTATTAACATTTAGGAGGACTTCATTTTACATTTACTTAAAAGATACACAATATACACTGACTGTTGCCTCATTATTTGTATAGAAACTTTTAATTTCAATTGGTATTAAAGTCTGTCAGGTATATTTTTCTTGCTGTTTAGATTTTGATCATCTGTGCTCAACTTACTTGTGTCACACACTTGAAAAATGGGTTTCTGATTCCAAAAGGGTATTCAGAGCTTCTGAACTTGATACCGAGGGTCTCTGTGCAGTCGATACTGGAAAGGAGGCACCTCCAAAGAGCTGTCTGGAACAATTTGGTTGGGTACCCAACCTGGAGAGCTGTGTTGGGAGCTGCAGCTGTCCCGCAGGGTGAATAGGAGCACCTGCATACACCAGGGTGTGCTTGGCAGAGGGCACATCCGTTCAGCTGCTTGGGTCAGGAAATTGCGTTCTGCTCTTGCCTCCCCTGGGATTCACAGCAGTGGAAGTGTTCACAGGAGATTTCTCTGGGCCCTCAGGGAACTTACGGTCTGAGATGGAAGTTCTTATTTTTAAGGCAGGTAGCACTGGAGCAGGCAAACTGAATCCCTCTGAGATTTAGACCACCTTAGCCAACTGTAGGTGTCAATTAAGGTAAGCCTACCTTAAAGCCTACCTTACCTGACAGTAAGACAGAAGTTATACATTTTGAAGCTTGACCTAAGCTGATATTTGAAAGGAATGCAATGCCTCCCATGGTTGGTAATTTAGTGTAATTTATAAAGGGGAGAGGTCTGACTTTCTTGCTTGTGTACATAGTTGTTTTGAAGTCACTGATGCTGGTGAGGTCCATAAGACTGCCACACTAGCCAGATGAAGAAGGAGCTGTGGCAAAGGATCAGAAGCAAAGACTTCAAATCAGGGTGGTGTCATGATGACTTCTTTGGACTGACTCGAATCCTTCACCTGTTCTCAGTCCTACCACCCTATCAACTTGTCCACAAAGTATTACACATTTTAACTTTGTAGTTTGCTTAGCAACTTTTATCTTCTTCAGAATGCGACAAAATAATTTCATACGGCAATTGCCATCTCACTTTAAAATGTAACTACACTGTAATCCGTAATCATCAATTTCTTTTATGGCCAGCTGTTTGCTATTATGTTTTACAGCCTCGCAGTGCATCAGTAAAGAATTTTTATAGAAGTCAAGTAATAGAGTTGGCACCTTTGAAGCTAGGAACTTCCTAATGAAAACTTTGGAAGCTTTGATCAGTTTCTGAAAGGGTGCCGTTCTTTGCATACGATGATAATCAGTCTATTTCAAATTAAATGCTTTGTGACCTCTGGAATGTGAAGTAAAATACATCCCACGGTATCACATGTTACGTGTAACATGTGAGTTTTGAAATAAATTACAGTAATCTTTTGATATTAGACTTTATCCAGGAAATTCAAAGCCAGATTTCCAAATCAAGATACTCACCTATTAACTACTGCTCACACAGACCAACAAGCATAAATATTTTTGAAAATCAAGAGAATTTTGCCAGTTCTATTAAATATAGAGTTAAATGCCTGACCTCAACATCTTTATGTTAAACATACTGTGTGTATAAAGTAGATTACTAATATGATGGCAGTCTTCATTTAGCCTTGAGAACAGAATGAAGACTGCCATCATCGTCAGTAAGATATTTTATATATAAAATATATTTTAAGTAAGCATGTTGAGGACAAGGCATACCAGGTATACTTTGAATGTAAAATATGTAGTTTTATACGTGTAGCTTTGTATATAGCAACATGATTTGCGTAGACAGACACTGAGAATCAGATAGGGCTTTCTTTTGTAGTTGTGCAGGACTTTTGCTGTGACTCCATTTGGCTTGAGCCGAGACAGAATTTTGTCTGAGAACATCATTTCTTGGTTTGATTTTATCTGTTAAAGATGAAAAAAATCGCATTATATTTCCTCTTAAAAGCCTGTCTTTCCTAGTGTTGTGTATTTTGAATAATGCAAAGAACATACTGTGATATATAGAAGATGTGCCTATGTAACTATATCAAAGGATACTCCTCATTTTATAATTAGATCTATAACAACTTTGCCATTTATTTGCACTAGGAGCAAGATCAGGCTTCTGCTTTCGGTGTAGCAGGCTGTGTTACTGATACAAATGTGGATGTGGAACAGGATATAAACTCAATAAAACAGACAATCTGATACCCAGTGAATCAGTGGTTCTGAAGTTGGAATAATAAAAATCTGATTTAATGTAAAAAATAAAATGGTGTTTTCCCTAGTAAATGAGATAGTATACATTTTTTTCTGATATACTAAAAGTAAAGCTGATGAGCTGATGTAGTGGGTCAAACTCAAGGTCTAGCTAGCTCATGATTCTGTTTTTGCTGGTAGTAAAGAAGAAGAAGAAAGGTATTTATGGCAAGATGCTACTTGCTAATAAAAAAAAGTAGAATACCCAGAATAATGATGCAAGAATTCATAGGGAAGTATAGTTTAATATTCATATTGACATAGAAACATTCTTTGTACAAGCAGATACCCATCAGAACAGATCGCACTGTCTTACCAAACAAAATATAATATCTCTTAGTGATCATATCAATTAACAGCAACTTAATATTCTGCAGAAAAACAAAACCTTAAAATATACTGCAGAAAGTATGTTTAATGCAGAAACACATTTTTTTAATTAAAAAATAATTGAAAATTTTCTGCAAGATGATGAACCAAGTAGAAATATATTTTTTAATAGTATTGCCATTCAGGTCAAACTGCTGAAGTAGTAAAAGACAGGAGTTTGTTTGGTATTTCCTAAATTCTTGTGCTTCCTAATTTTCTTATTCTTTGACTTTACAATCTACTTGACTTTTTGAATTTTTTTAAATGTACATGTACATAGTCTATATTTACTATAGTAAAGGTGATTACACATATAGACACATGTATTTCAAGGTTCATATTGCAATATGTAATTATGATAGCATAAAAGTAATCTATTTATGAAAAATGTTTTGGAGCATTGTCTTGTAGTTTCTTCTTGTTATCACAGTTTTCTTGCTGAAAATATTATCACATCCATTTACAAAAATTAATGAAATAAAGGATCTTCCTATAACCATAGTGGGTGAACCACTGAACTTAATATGAGTTAAAATGACTATAGGTGGGAGTTTGCAAAAGAATTGGAAATTAACTTCTTTAAAATGACTTAACAAAAAAAAAATTAGTCTTTATGTCTTGGTGGGTTTGTTTAACAAGCTATTTAATAGAAATTATGTAAAATATATATATTTTTTCTAAAATGATATTTTTTGTGAGTAGAATATATGTTACATTGTAAGTAAATCAAATTGACAGGATAGGCCTGTTTTTTTGCATGTTCTGTCAGAAGTTTTAGAGTTTGCTATATTTACTATTTGCACCATTGTATAATAATGTAAAACTGTAGCATTGTAAAGAAGTATGCTTTAGCAGATCACTCAAGTTCAGTCATGTCTATATCCTAGCAAAAAATTTGGAAGGAAGTCCTCTGATGTCTGTGAGCTTCAGCTTCCCCCATGCATTTGCTTATGGCATCAGTGCTCAAAGTTCAGCTAATCTTTATTTTAGTCCTTTACAATGTAAAACATTCTATAATTATTATAATCTGTAATACAGAGTAACTGTTTACTTTACCACTGTGTGCCCAATAGTTGAGACATTGACAATGATATGCATTTCGAACAGTAAAATTTCTTTAAGGACTGAGTGTATTAATCAAATTTTATCTGAGAATTTTAAAGCCTTTAAGTTTTGCAGTATGCTTATCATTTAAGTAAGGATAACATAAGAAAATTATTATTGATTTGTATTGCCACAGTGCATAGGAACTCAGCCATGAAACAAGATTAGCTTACTGGAAAAATAGAGGGTGAGCTCCAACCTTAAAAACACATGATTTACGTAGGCTTGCAACCTGCTATGAGTGCTTAGGATTCTGCAGTAGAATATGTATGCAATAATAATTTATTTTATCAAAATAATACACAGTGTAAATATTTAAATTCTTTTTAATGTGAAATTATCTGAAGTATTTGTATGCTTTACCTCTGTGAACTCATGCAGTCAGAAGCTCCCACCAGCAAAATATGGAAAACATAATGAGTGAAAATACCTTTCTTCATTTAAAAATATTATTTCTTATGTTTAGGTATTTTTATCTCATGCCATGTATTTTATATATAAGCCCTCTGTTATACTTGGGATATAGTATCATTGTCATAAGTATTGTCATTGTATCCTTTTCATTAGTCCCCAAACAATTCTTTCACTTGGAGATACATCTCAACCTAAAAAAAAAAAAAGGAAAAAAAAAGAAAGTGGGTCTTTATTAATAAAATAGTAACAGCATATTTCAAAGCAGATGGAGCAGAAACAGACATGAAAGCCAAGTTAACAAATAGTGAAACTATCACAGTGGAATCTTCAGCAAAATCCTACAGCCAGGCAAAAGTTTTAAAAGACATGCAACTAATTTTGATTTTTAAATGAGCTTTCATTGGAAGTAGTTTCTTCCCATCAGTTAAAGAGAATCTAAATGAAACTGCTGAAGATGTTCATATGACCTTCATATAAGGTAGAGGATATCTTATATGATACAAATATAAGATGTAAACTCTTGTTGATTTGCAGCAGAGTCAGTTCATTTTTTCCAGCACCATGTATAAGATCAAAACTGAATCATTAAAAAGGGAGATAGTTGTTTACAGAGGCAAGACTGAAAGAAAGAGTTTGTGAGACCAAATATGTTTGTATGTCGCATGATCATATAATTAAATATGTTTAAATCCTACAACTCGCTGATTTGTCTAGGATTAATATAGATATTTTGTAGAGAAAAAAGTAACTTCCCAGTTGTCATGAAGTATTTTTACATCTTGGGGAAAATTCCTTTCAATAATACTATATTCTGTAATACTATTTTGAAGATTTCTTTAGTACCAAATAAGGTAACGGGTGACTTCTTGTAAATCAGTATTGATGTTTTCTGTAGTCAGATTCTCATTCAATTACTAAGGTCAAACTTAAGTAGCTAGTAAGACTGTTTGAGACTCTGGAATAAACTGGCTGTTTTAGAGGGACATCTAATATGTTATGTTTACTATGTATGTCATATAGCGTGATCTCCAACCCTGCACCTTGGTCCCCCGAGGGTGCAAGGGTGTGCACATCACTAGGCTCTTGTACTGAAGGTGGCATCCTGGCAAGGAGGTGGTAGCTTAATTTTCCATGTCAGTATTAAGATAAGTCGGGCTAGAAAGTGGGAGAGGAAACATGAGGATGGCTTTCTAATGTAGTGGTTATGAGGGCCTCTTGGGAAGGAGATCTGTATTGTTGTCCCTGCTCTACAGAATATATAATATATAATCCACCGATGACAATTTCACATAAAACAATAGGAACCACTGCATGGGAAATCTATGCACTAAACTCAAAGCTGTGGATTTTAGTGTGGCATTAGATAGGGTCCTTCAAAGTAAGTGCTACAATGCTGTGCCTCAGGTCTTTTGCATGTTAAAGACTGTGTCATTATATAAATTTCTGTCTAGAATATTTTCAACATTTAAGGTTAAATTTCACTTGGACTGAGCCTCCTTCTGTCAATTGCATGTGTCCCTCTATAGAGCTACCAAGGTAGCTGTGAAGTATTTTCACTAATCCTGAAAAAACAAACAAAAATAATTCCCTTAAGCAACTATATAAGGCTGGAAGGCTAACAAAAACTGTTTTGGGAGTTAAGCTAAAATTTTAATAATAAAATGGCCTGAACATTTTTAAACATGGTGACCCATATTCCTAGCTGGTATAAATTGGTAGGTTGTCTCCATTAAATTAATTGAAGCTATAAGAACTGACAGTGCTTGGTTCTATGCTCGTAACTTGTTCATAGCAAATTTAATGGGATTTGGTTTCTTTTAGTGAGAAGTTTTGGAAAGTAGGCTGATTAGTTCTATAACGGGAAAATCAATTTAATCTTACTACAGAATGACTAATGGGGCTTTCTAGTATTCAGGTAATGTTCAGGTAATACATGTGTGTGCTGTTTGTGACGGGTGGGGGAAAATGAATGTGATGTGCATGAAACCCAAGCACAGAAGCCGTAAGCTCAGAAACCACCTTTTCAATGAAAGTCATTAGCTCTAGAGCCTCTCTTTTGCATTCTGAGAGGATTTTTAGGAGAATGTATTGTTCATAGCAAAAAAAAAAATAGTTAGAAAGTCAGTTATTTCTGATAGGGGGTGGTGGGCACAAGCTTGCATATTTTTTTATCCATTCTATGTTACATGCCACTGCAGAAAAATCTGTCTTGAGTAGGGTATTGATTATAATCAATCATAAATTTTACATAGACTAAGGTATGCCCTACTTAGCAAGAACTGCATTGCCAGGGAGAGTGTTTTAATGGCTCTTAGAAATGTTGGCATCTAATTAGGCCAGCTGCAGTCTTAAAAGTAAATGATGCTCTATAAATGTGTTATCATTTGTTAATACAATTTTTAGATTGATTATTGAGAAAGAATGGAGTGTGTTATTACATTAAATCTTAACAAGGGTTAAATAATAGAAGGTTTCAGGAGATACAGTTGTTAGATAGATATTCAGCTACCAAAAGACCATTTTTCTGATTGTTCTACTTTGCACCAAGAATTGCAGTTTGGTTTGGGAAGTAAACTTTGAAGACAGTATGGCTGAGAGGGGTTAAAGGATCATGCCATATAGGATGCGGTTTTAACCAGAGGGCACAAATCTTTGAATAAAAATATCTGGGCTCTTTCTCTTTTAATAAATGAAAAAATATCTATAAGTTGAAAAAGTCATTATAAAATCAGAATTTATTCCAGTGCTATTGTAACACTTTTTTTTTTCCTCTTCTGTGTTTTAGAACCAATATTTTTTTTCCATTGGTATGTGTAATGAGCCATAGTTAATATATGCTACTTTGCTTGATCTCTCTGAAAGTCAACTTTGCAATATGTAAGAAAGGGGGCCAGGAGGAGAATGGATATAAACAAGGGATAAAAATTGAAAATATATTAATGGAATCCAAGTCTCAGCTGCCATCCCATGGATGAAATATAAGATGGGAGAGTAGGTAGAACTGAGTTTTGATATTGACCTTGCAGTGTGGATATACCACTTAGGCTATCTGAGCCTTTTTTTTTTATTCCTAATTATTCAAATTAGTTTGAATAGTTTGAACCACAGAGCTTCTTGTTGATGTAAAGTGTCATAATTAAATCATAATTATAAAACAGGAGCTGTGCAGCAAGAAACAGTATTAAGATGGACTCAAACACTTTATTAGGAAATGCCACACTGCTGGCAACTCTTTCAAAATTGATAAATATGAATGTTTGAGAAGATCTTGCAACATCCCTAAAAACAATCAAACGATGAACAAAAATTGTGAAATTTTAGGAATGTACTTTTCAGAACCTTTGTGAACCTGTAAGCGGGCAAATTTAACGCCAGAACATTTTCACGCCAAGTTTTATTGAGCTCTGTTTGCCCCCACCTTACCGGGGCCTAAAGAAACTGCCCTGAGTGACCCAGGAGTTTGGAGAGTGGAAAGAGAAGTATCTGCGGGCTGGCTCCACACCCTTGCAGTTTCTCAGGTCAGCAGCTCCTTTAGCACATGGCAGCTGCAATGGCTCCCAAAGGGACTTTTAGACAGGAATTGCCAAAGTATAGGAGATTCTGGGCATAATTTTTTCAGGTTCCTGGCAGGTACCATGTGGTAGGGGGTAAGATACGGTTATAGGCTATACCTGCCATTAATTCTCCTGTGCTGGCAGGATCCTTAATTGTCTCACGGGGCAGCGTTTCCTGACCTCTCTTCTGGGTTAGAAAAAGGCTAGGTTGTTGGCAGAATGTGGCTGTACTCTGTCTTCCCTGAACATTTCAAGGATTGTAATATCAGTATGCTAAAACTGTGATAGAGTCTGGGTCTTCACCTTGATTCAGAAATAAATAGCATGCCAAATACTGTTTGTTCGAAGAATAAACAGGCTGATGAATAATAACATAAGCATGGGGTTAATAAAACCTGTGGGTCACAGAAATGTGGTATAAACTTTCCCTGTTGTTCTCTTAATTTTCTATAAAATGCCCAGCCCCAAAAAGGTCCTTGTCATACATGATACCAGTGATTACTGCTTAGCTGATTCACAAATAAAGAGACATTTGCCAAAGATTTGGGGGTTGGGGCTCTATTTGTGAAAGTTTCTTTAAAGTGCTTTTAAAGCTGGCTTGCTGGAGTTTTCAATCACTATGAAACTTGAAAGCGAACCCTATTCACATTTCCTAATGTCATTAGTTTTCACTGTGGACAGAACCAGATTTGCAGCTCAGGCTACATCTATTGACTGTCCTGGTCTTTTTGCTGTTTTCGAACTGTCCATTCTCTGCCTCCGTTTTTTTCATCACTGAGATGGGAATAAAAGTCCTCCTCATCAAAAATTATGTGGACAAAATAGCTAAGACCATGATTCATATATTATTTGTCACTCTGTGAGACTTAAAAGCAAATATTTTAGCAGCTGTTGTTTCAACCCCTGTCACAAATTTATATAAATATACTGAAAAGGTAGCCACCAACACTGGTAAACCTGAAATCTGTTCTGGATGTCATGCTCAGCCGAAGGTCACTGAATGCAGCAGAAAGAGAAAATATATGGCCGAAGGGTGAGGGATAACTCTCTTTACTACTCATTCTTTTCTTCATTTTGACAAAGCACTCACAGCCAGCAGTATTCTCTACTTTTGCATCAGGGGATGTGTTCTGAAGGAGAGGGAAAACATTGGATTTTTTTTAATTTGTTTTTTTCTGGAATAGCACGTTAATCAGCTGAGAATTGGGGGATCTGGTTAGATTAGATAAATAGGTGATAGTCTCTGTGATAGTGATATTCTCTTACACATAGGTAATAGCTTTTAAAAATAATGCCAGTGAGTTATTGTTATACTGCAATGGAACACTCTTAAGAGAGAGGCTTTGGAATGAATCAAAGATCGAGTCTTTTTGTGCTGGACCTGTGTTTGAAATTGGCTCTGATTAGCCAAAAAAAGAAAGGCTACTCTGTGATTGGTGGATTTGTCTGATTAGGAAAAATAAAGAGACAGGCAAGCAAAATTTTCCTACATACATATTTAACCTAACCTGCTAAACAATACACTTCATTTTGTCACTGGAAATGTTTCTTTATCAGATGATGACTCATCATTGATCTTTGCTCTCTGCCTATGGAACAGCTCTCTTGGGAGGAGAATATAATCTTTATCTGTCTTATTTGTGTGACAAGCTAAAAAAAAAAGATCAAGAAACACAGTTCTGCTTTTGTTTCAGTGACTTAAAGTACATTTTCTAACTTGTTATTCGAAGAAGGTGTTCGTAAATCTAGGCTTCCAAAATTCTGTTTCTATAAGCTTCAGAAGCATGTTTCATTTGGAGTGAATGAATTATTCCTTGCCAACAGACAGCTGTAAATACATAAAGAGCTCAAGGTTTTTAAGGCTTGGCTCAAATGCCAGCACAAAATCAATGGTAAAAATCAATGCCTTATATGTGCAGTACTTTACTTAATCATTTAAAAAAATCATTTCAGTGAGACATAGAGGGCTAGATCCTGAGCAAATTGTCAGAAGTGGTTTAGCTTCTATAGAGATCTATTGATTTACTCTTGTGCTAGATCTGGCCCACTGCAGAAACTAAATTTAATGTAATTGTATTTTTTAATGTATCTATTTATTAGTACTGAACTTCATTACATTTTCCACAACCACAGAAGTGGATTATTTGCATGGCAAATTCATTACATACATAGAATACGTAGTTGTGTCTGGCACTGGACAAAATTACAATTGACATTTATGGGCTCAGGATTGAGTTTCCATGTTTCATTTTGTATGATCTATAAAATTAATTTCTAAAGTTACACCACTGATTACAACTGCTAATTTGCAGGAGTAATTAGGCTACCCTTTGTGAATTAGAGACTCTGTGAAAACAAAGTAGTACAGCAAGTATACTCTTTCAGAAATACACTTTCTATGTTGATTTGGTATACACTGTTCAGCTTTAATAATTTAGGATAAACCACTGGGTATCATATTCTAAATATTTTGTAAGTTTATCACAGGAAATTACAGAACTACTATTAGACATCACTACAACTCTCTGCTATTGAAACGTTGCTAATAAATATGGGAAACTATTTAGGAATCATTTCTTAAACTTTATTCACTGTGTCATGTGCTTATTCATGCACACTGTTGCTGTAGTGTTAGTGGGATTATTACATGGTAGAAATGCTAAGGATTCTGGTGCTGGGCCTGGAATTACTTGGAGTAAATTTTATGCTATATGTAAAGAGTCAGAGTTTTGGAAATGTTAAGCAGTCAGTTGCTATTGACTTTACTTGCAGCTGACAGTGCTCATTATCTATAAAAAAATCAGGAAATAACTCTCAAGTAGAAATTAAAATATTTTACATTATAAAAATGATCATATTAATATTATTGTTAACACTCTCCTTTCTCAGTTCCTGACATCATGCATTTGAAATTCTTTACTTAATATTTCATCAAGGTAATTCCCTTCATTTAATATCAGTCAGCCTGATCCTCATGAAAAATGTCCATTAAGCCTAATGGCAAATTTTCCTAGTAAAAAAATGCAGATTGCATCTTGTATGTCTTTTTTCCTTTCTAGCAGAACATCCCATCCTAAGGCAAGTAACTTGGCTATTGTTGTCTCTTGAATTGTAATACTATCTTATTTGGTTAATAGTTAACACTTCCTTTAATTTGCTTTCTATCTGTGACACCTCGTTTATTATAAATTACTATAACAGGTATTTAATACGCAGACCTATTATTGTACAGAATTTGTTAATTATGTGATACAGCAGGTTTTATCATTGGGTGAAAAGATAAAGCAAGGTAATTTACAGAGCATACATTTGTATGAATTTATGAATCATGATCAGCTACTGTTTGTACACAAGTAATTAACATGGCTTTCCATACTTAAAATATAAGGTTGTCCTATCATAGTTTTTGCCCAAACTCCATCACACTCTTCAGACAAATTTCTGATAGTAATATAAGTAATATTGTATTTATCTGGATCCTTTTCTTTAATTTGCTAAGCCGATTGATTATATATTGAGACTAATTCCCAGATCAGACATCACATGCCAGGGCATGGACTAGGTAACTTTTTGAGTTCTTTCCTAATTCACTTTCTTATGATTCTGTAATTAAATTGAAGTAGTGAATAATACAGCACATCTTATTGTTTGTGAAAAATTATAGGCAGCTCCAGTTGAAATTCAACAATATAATATGGTCATATGCATTTTTAAATCTGTTATATATTTGCTTATTTTGTGTTTGTTTATTTTGCTCCACTGTCCTTTTAGAATTATGTTATTTCTAAAAGATTGGGAATACAGAATGTTATCACTGTTAATTGTTTCCCTTCATAACAATGACAATACCAACAAATAATACACTCAGGAAACTAAGACAGCATTAATTAAATTTTACCAAGTGGTAGTGATCATCAAGAAGATGAGCATTTCTCAGCAAGAAAAAAATAGTTTATGATTAAAATAACTAAAACCCTATTGTCCTGAAGTTCAGTGATCATGGCAGTATGTAATGCAGTTATACCTTTCAACACCATTGCAGTGTTATGAAAAAAAAAAACATACATACATCACAAATAGTAAAAGGACACATGGTTATGTTCATACTCCTTAAACTYGTTCTGTGTGCTTGAGGGCTGTGCAAAAATTCCTTTTGCTGCCAACAGCTGAGGAGCTGTCACCACATTGGGAGCCTGCTGGGAAGGCTGAGTCCTGCCCTATTTCCCCTGGCCATTCTCTGCGCTAGTTGCAAGAAAGAGGAAATGGTGTGGGACCCACTCCACCAGCTCGGCGTCCCTGCAGCATCTCTCTGCACAGCAATAAAGTCCTGTGGCCTGCTTTCTGCTGTTAGTATGGTGCAAAGCAACTGCAGTACTTTGAAGCCTGTCTGTTAAATATAGGTGAACATTTATTTGCAGTTGTAAACTAAATCTTGTAGAGACAACTGTTAAAGAGAGAGAGAGAGAGAGAGAAATCCTCATTCCAAGGTGACAGTTGAGTTTCCATTAACATCTGTGAGCCCATGGTTTTGCCTAGGCTGCGTTGCAGTGATCTTCTTGCCTGAAGCTGCGTGTCTTCTAGCCAAACTTATACTGGGATCGATCTATGTACCAATAGATTCATTGTCCAGATTCTTTTTACTTATGCAAAACCGAAGAAAACAAGATTTGCAAGAGTCCTGCATACAGAAGTTTTGGGAATGGCATCCTCTCTCAAGATGAATTGTTACAGCTGTCCAAAACATGCTGCATTGTAGGGAGGGAATATTTTTCACACTGTATTGAGCTAACTGTCATTCTGCTTAACACTCTAAAAACATATATCGTATTGCTCAGATCTGTATTTTCTGGAGCATAGCATTCTTCCCATGGTCTTTTAATACCTGGTGCAGTAATATAGCCTTACATTTCTGTAGATGAGGAGAGCTTGGCTCTCAAGTCTTACTCAAGCAAAACTCCTTTTAACTTTGAGTAGAGATTTGACTGAAGAATGAAACAACATATATTTAATGAAACTGTTCTTCAAGACTACAGGGCAGACTGCGCAGTGGACTTTCTGACCATAGAGCCAGCTGTATGAAGGCAAGTTAGGTGACAGATTGAATAGAACCACTGAACTTGTTATTACTGTTGTTCTGGTTCAGGGTATATGTCTGGTAAAAGCAACAACTACTTTCACAGCGTATGAGATTGTAGTAGCTCAGCTGTAATCTTGGCTTCTATAGAGACAAAAGGAGATTTTTTTTGCCTCTCACCAGTAGGTGAGATGCCATGTTTGGTATGGTTGGATGCAAAAGAATAAATGTGATCTTCAAGGAAGCATGCAGAAGTCAGGTAAATTTGCCAAGTATGCTCAAATTAGAGCTGCCCATGTCTCCGTGAATGAGCAGATGGAATTTGTGGATGAAGATCATAGCCTTCAAATGTCATCTGGAAAAAATTCCTGGTAGAAACAGAAGACCCATCTAGGAAAAGAGGAAACATGATAGCCCTAGGCATCAGGATTGTTTAAAATTGGAGGATTGATCAAACAATTATTTTGGGTAGATCTGGTATATATTTTTGTGACTGATGAATTATTTTCTGAGTACAGGTGTTTTCTGACTTAGAAAGAATTTTTTATGAAGTGACTAAGCTGTGGTCTTGGAAGGGAATCCATGGTAATAGTAGAACATTCCTGTATATCATAGTTCATTTCAATATGAAGTAAAATGATTAATTAAATTGACTGATACTTTGGCTTGATTCATTTAATTCTTTTGAATTTTTTGACACAATTTCCTTCTTATGGGACTGAGCACCAGTTTTCAACTGAGTTCACAAAATAGTACTTCAGTTTTTTGAATATTCGCTTTCAAACATTTAGTATCGTATTTTCATCTGAATGTTTCCATTGCAATCAAGTTAGATATCCAAAGATGCAGATTCCCAAATTAATGAATATTTTTAAATATTAAAATTCATACAGAAGATAATATACACATTGAATACAATGTTGCAGTGGAAATAATTAGAAAGGAAAACATGGGGCTTAGTAAAAGAGTTATAAAGAGAACAAAGAATTTGCAGATGAGCAGATGACAGCAGTATTAAATTGGGATATGTTGTACTGTGGAGAATTTGCAATTGGAGCTTCTCAGGAAATGGGCTTGAGATCATTTTTGTATAATAATTTCACTAATGATATTGGCGAATACTGGGAGTGTGCTGATGAAATTTGCTTATGTCGGATAGATAGGAAGGAATCAATAATATGGAGAAGGACAGGGATATCATATAGGAAAAGATGGATTTCATATAGGAAAAGGCCTTGAGGGTTGGGGTCGTAGAACTGCAGTTAAATTATAAGTGAGGGTCACTTATTAACATCGTTTTTTCAGCTATCAGGTCCCTTCCAGTCCTGTGTATTTTTGCACTTACTTGTTTCGGATAGTCGTTATTTCATACTATCTCCAATTTGATTTTAACTATTTTGCTAATCACACCCCTTAGGCACACCTCTTTTTTTTTTTTCTTGACACAACTAAAAATAGTGAAATTGTGTTTTCAATAAAAAAATCACTTCTAAACAGGAGTTAACTTAAACATGAAGAAATAATATTCCCTGTACTGTAAGCCCCAAAAGCAATAATATATAATGGAAGCAGAAAAATATTTTAGCTTTTGTAATTCCAGCAGTTGAGCTAGAATCTTTTAAAACAGATGCTGTTTTGTGATTGAAGATAGATTGGCCTGTGAGCCTGAATAAACTTTGTCTCTAATTAGTATGCAAATCTCCCTTGCTCTAGGGTTCTTCCTCCTTCAAAAACTGTGATTCATTTAGTATTTCCTTGTGAGTAATCTCACCCAGGAGGATTCTTTTTCATTCCAGTTTTCTTCATACCTGTAATTTTCAAAGCATGCTCTACTGTTTTAGGTCAATATTTTCTTTAAAACCCCAAGCTAAGAAATTTTTACCATTTCTGAAAAAAAAATCCTGAAAACAAATGAAGGTAGTTTAAAAATATTTTAATTTAATCCTATAGAGTAAAATTCTGTATTGTGACATATGTTGATTATATATCTAAAATACTTACAACATAATTTACAAAGAGGACTATAGATGCTATAGATTCTGAATATACATTTAATTCAGCTTGTAAGCTTTTGACTTGAGTAGCAGAACTTTTAATACCAGAATGTTAAATAAAATGTATAAATATCCAGTCATGTACCACCACAGTCAATGATAGTTTCTATAGAAGCAGGATCATATCTTTAGTTCATGTTATTGACAGAAACTATGCCAGCAAATTATGAATGATAACAGTTATCAAACTACGTGTAAAATTTGGAAAAGCAAGTATGATCACACAAACCTGGGTACTGATTGCTCCTCCCCTCCCTTTTTGCTAATATGGTTGTCTGTGTGCCTGCGTGGAGCATAAATGAAGCATCTCATCAGCTGGAAACTCATCAGCTGTAGGTCTCTTGAGGGATGCATTCCCATCATTGAACTTCAGAAAAGTCCTTTGGGGTCTCCGATTCTCTTTTGAAGGAACAAACCAATTTTCCTCTGGCTAGATAGGAAAGTTAGTCTTCTAAGCTTAAATGGTAAAAATCATCATAACCAGACTCCCCTCCACCATGCAAATAGCCCTCTGGGACTGCATGTGTGTACACACACACACGTGCACACACATGACCTATGATGGTGATTCCTGCAGGTTTAGAGGCTCTCCAAATGTGATATATGACAAGACTGTACATTGTGCCTCTGGTTATATATATTTACATGCACTGATTGTCTATACTTTCTACCATGAGGCAACAAGCATATTTGGAGTACCATATGAGTGTCATGGGACTAAATTTGATAGGGGAATCTCTATTCTATGAATTGTATGAAGTTCTTTAGGTATATTTGTTCTATATGTGTAATTCCTCTTTTGTGGCCTTAAAATAATGAAAAGGGAATTCATGACATCTGTATTTTATTTTCCAGTTGCTCACAAGGTGCATCCTTGGACAAGTTACTTAGATGCAGATCCTGAAAGGTTTTCAAGGCTCCAATTAATTCCAAAGGCATCTTTAAAGGTTTGGGCTTTAATCTTTCTAGCCTTTGATTTCCTTAGCTCTAAGATGAAAATGTTACTATGAACATATCTCTGCAACCCCTTGGAGGATCTTGGATGAAAGGTCCTGTAAATGTGTAAACCATTTTTTATTATTTTCTTACTCACCACTAAAGGGAATTCTGCATGGAATATAAGCATCTGGAGCTAAAGGGATTTGCAATGTTTATCAGAATCAAGAAATTTGCCCTACATATTTATGTAACTAGTATAAAAAGAGAGCACTAAACATAAACAATGCAGAAAAATATTAAAAAAAAATTTTTTAAATCATTGTCTGATTAAGTGAACAGCACTGTTGAAGCTCTATTGAGAAACTGTCTCAATTTCCTAGGAATGGTGCTTTTTGGTAAAAGGTAACTGTAGAAAATTGTTTTAGCATTTGGGATTCACTTGATACCAGTTCAGTGCTCAGAGGTGGAACCAGCAATCTTATTTGCTAAAGGCAATGCACAAAAAATATATTACATAGCTGCCAAACTATAAATCTGAGAAGCAGGAGAGTAATAGGTCAGAAAGAAGATATAAGCCCCAAAAGTTAAGAAAGAGAAGATGCTACATCACCATTTCCAGAATGATCTCTGTGATTTTGATTTGGAGCATACAGATGTGCAGAAACCAGTGGAAGCTGTGTGTTTAGCAACACACAAAGTCTGTCTCTGCTCTTCAGCTGCAGGCAGGGAGACTGCAGGTTCTGCACAGCTGTAACTTGCTGGCCCAGAGGAGAGGAACTGAGGGAGAGGAGCAGCTCTGACTCCTGCCTTCTGACCCATCCCACTTGTCCTTCCTGTGGACGAGATTTATTTTTCCCTCCTCACTCTCTTCATTGGAATAAGTTAGCCCCGTACAGCCTGTTTACATGGCCATTTGCCTGCTGTGCTCACAAGAAGACCAAGATAAATTTAAACTGGAAAGGGCCTGTAGGCAGCTAGCTCATCAAGTTTTATTTTTAACTATTCAGGTCTCTGTTTATAGCCTTTCTTAGCTATCATGTTTCACAGCTCTTCAGAGACTTTTTCAAGTTTGAATTTCAGATAAGCTTAGATAAAGATTCCTTTCCAACAAATTCCAGAACGGGAATGAATCTTGTCTGGCTCAGAAACAGCGCACAACATGGGGTTGGGCTTTGGGATTACAAAAAGCAATGCTGCAACTAAGGTATATTATGTTCACATAATGAGTAGAAAACTTATCAGCTGTGCTCTGTCACATATAAACATTACATTAAAAGTGCATATGTATAAAAGGATACAGGGCAGTACTTGTGTCAGAGATGAAAAATCTTCAGATCAAACAGAAGTAGTGTTTATATCAGTGGCAGGATACTCCTAGATTTTGAATTCAAATGATAATGATTAAATATGGAGGATAACAAATATTATATATGTCATTTATAGCAGAAATATAGTACTATATAATACCTGATATACTTCAGCTCAGCTCTCTAAAAATGCTTTACAAAGTGATAAGTTATGACTGGAGGTGAAATTCAGATCAGTGTCAATTGCACACTGGTCAGTGCATATGTTGAAATTTATGGGAGAATTAACGACTAAATATCATCTTCAGAGGAGGAAAGACCTCATTCCAGTAAAGTAGGAGAAAAGCCTCAAATCTGCTAAAAGAGATGGAAACTTCTCAGCACGTCACCAGATTCAACTCTGAGTGTTCAGAAGAGCTCAGTCCTCCAAATTCGGAATGTTGTCTTTTAGAATATTTATTTTAGTATAGGATTTCTAAAATTTGCTTTCATGGAAAATTACATTCTTTTAAATAAAACGTTTTTTCCACAAATGGAAGACAGAACTGAGAGTTATTAAAAAAGAAAGTTGAGATTTTTTTTTTCCACAATTCAGATTACTTTAGGACCTGGATAATAAATAACCACCTAAAACCTCAACGGTTTTGTTCAATTTTGAACAGTTTGGTGCTTTTCATTTTGCACACTTCTACTGAAGATCTAGGAATAGTCTACAGTAATGCAGTAAAATTCCACACATTTAATTAAGGGAGAAAGAGAAAGAACCTGAAGTATATTTACTCCTGAATTTAATGCTGAGAAAGCAATATTCAGGGGAATGCAATGAGTGATCTCTTGGCTCATTAGTAGTTCACATAGATTAAAATGTATCCTCGGACCTAACATTCTGCTTCTTCAACCACCAGAGCTGGTGTTTGCTATTTCTCTGCAAAGGGTTAAGCTCAAAGGGAATGATAAAGTGGCCACACAACCTGTGAGATTCCTCTGTTTCTTTCCCGTTCATTCTCACACAGATGGATGGAGAGAGAGAGGAACTCCTGAGGCAGGTTTCGCGGGCAGACATGAAACCAGAGCAGATGCTAGCAGACCAGTCAGTGATGCATAGGCTTCACTTTTTTTTCCTCCTTTCTGTTAAATACATTTGTTATCCTGAAATAAGTCTTAGTCCTCGGATGACATTTAATACATTTCATTCAGAAAGCTAAGCCATTATCAGCTTTAAAGATACACAACTGGTACGGCAAATTTAAGCCACACTCTGTCCCTCATTAACTTTAAACTTCATTAACATTGCATAGCAAGAAAAATAAAATGAACACCCCTTTTAAATGGAAATTGCAGAATTTGACAAGGTTTTTTGTTTTGGGGGGTAGAAAAATATAATGAAAAGTAGAATTTTTTGAAGAATGCTTGTAGGAAGTGCTTATTAGACTTATTCATGTTAATAAGAAATCAAAGCTTAAGAGAATATTTGGTATAAAGGGGATGAGACAAAATATTACTATTTAATATTTAAAAACAGCCGTCAATTCACATCATATAGAACAGAACAAGTTGGTTGATGCCAAGAAAGGTTATACAACTCCTTTGAAAATGTCATTGAAAATTTTTCACTTGGACAAACTTTCAAAGCAAGCATCCTATCTGCTGTAGTACACGCCTGTATCCCCATTGCTCCCGGAAGGGCCATAAGATGGCCTAAATTTCAGAGAAATCTCGTTTCTGCAAGCTGAAGAGATTCAGTGAGGATGCAGAACCAACTTCACCTAAAGGATGCCACAGTAGCTGCTGTAAAGAAAACACTCTCCAAACGCCTTGTCGGTCTTATCATCTACCACGTTATGTTTGGGAAATGCTGGCTTGAATGTCAAAACTTGAGCTTTCACAAATAAATTCTCTTCAAAAAGTGACTCATCTTTTCATCGGTAATATTTTGTTCTTCTAATATGCTTCTTCTAAGTATTTTCCCTGGACACTCATTGTTTTAGACACACAATCAGAAGAGCCACCACACATTTTTAGCTTCATCCTGTCCCTTTTTCATTCCAGCCAAATTCATGTGTTTGCCACAGAATTGTCAAAGAAAGAAGCATCACTTTCAAATATTCACAAGGGAAGGAAGTTGTGTTTTCCTTTGTTGTTGTTTATTTCTTTTTGTTTTTGATGTTCCAGTTTGCTGTATAACTATAAGCTTGCTTGCTTTCTAGGGTGTGCGTAATAAATGGGGTTTGAAATTCCTTAAACACTTCAGCTTCGCTTAAGCTATTAATCTCAGCAGCCATTTATTGGTTTGTATGCTACAAAGCAATGGAGATTATCCTTTAATTAATTTCATTGAGAGGTTCAGCTGCCACCATCAACCACAATATGGTTTCATAAATTAATCTTGTAGGGGAAATATAATGCAATTTATTATAACATTTATATTAAAATGCAAGTAATAGCACTAGAAATCCTGTGTAGCAAAAAGATACATATAGGTGAATATATATGAATATATGTATGTATCTTCCAGATGCAGTAATTAAAAAAAAATGCATATTCTGTTTAGGGTTTTTTTATATTTTCTTTAATTCCATTGTTTCTAATGATATTTTGGAACCCATCAGAAAAAAAAAAAAAGATAATATTTTCTTATCTCCTATATAGGTAAATGTCTTAAAACTATGAAATGGCACCTTAATTCTAGACATATGAGAACTGTATCATTGATCTTTAGACATCTCTTTGAGGTCTTTCTTTCTAATTCATCATTTGTACTGTTGTAACCTAATCAGTTATAATAATATATGTTTGTTCACACTCACCCTTCTATGTTATGAATGCTTGAGGGAGAACATCAAATACTGCTTAAAGTATTTCCGAAATATTTTAATTCCTAGAAGCCAAAAGTGCTTGGCACAGACACCTTTTCTGTAACAGAGAACCCACTATGTTAAACATATGTTAACTAGGATGTTTTCTCTAGCATAATGGTATCCTGAACTTGGGTGTTATGTTGGAGAAGACAACAATTATGGCCTGGTTCAAAACTGATTTGTGTACTAAAAGTGTGGGTATAAGCAGAACAAGCTTGAATCTACCAGCAAAATGGGCAGATTTGCTTTCTTTAATGTCTTAAGCATTAAGACTCCAGTTGTACCTAACTTCTAGTGAAAGCTGAAGAAAGAAGTAGAGAGGTAAAATGTTTATTCTATGCTCAGCCAGGATAAAGGCAGAAACTAGGCTGACTTTAGTAATTCTAGAGCAGTTCACATTGGCAAAATAAGGTGTTATCAGCAGTATTCTTTTTCTGAATATTACTTTCAGTAGGATTTCTTGCAGATAGACCTTATCTGCACTAAGAAATTAAACAGAATGCATGTTCTGCCTAAAAGTCTGCATATAGCATTATTAATTAAGTTAATTAATTAAGTAGAATCCTCAAGACAATCTGCATAAATAGCTTTATTAAACCCCTGAGCATTGTCAGATATTGCAAAGCCTCTTTGTGGATTTGATATAAATTCTAATGCTTCATTGATCTGGGCAAAGGAATGAAGAGCTTAAAATGGTAAAAACAAAGTTTTCTCTACTAATTATAACTTTTTGGGTTATGCAGATCAGAAGTATTGACTTTTTCTTCATCTTGATAAGTAGACTTTTCTATGATTAATTAGGAATTTGAGGGATGATTCCAAGATATATGTTCTTTTCTGTCTATATAGGTCCAGTGTATTGATCAAGTTTTGCTAGGGCAGAAACAGAGCTCTGTGTCTGCTAGAATATTATTGGATGCACTACTTTGAGAATTTGCGGAGTTTAGCAATGGGAATTACTCGCTTTCACCTAGAAGCTGATGGAAAACCCAGTATGGCATAAATCAGAAGCCAGCACAGAATAGAGTCAATGTAAAAGCAGAATATTGCCAACTCCATTATGTCAGTGATGTTGTAAGGAGCCTTCAACAATGGTAAAAAAAACTGTGTTTTTAGTGAAAGCAGCCCTGGAAAGGGATGCGTTGTGTAACTAGCTAACAGCAGGGACAAGGTGTTGCCAGGACGTTTGGTTTAAGTGCAATCCACCGAGCAAGAGCTACCTCTCAGCACTGCTCTGCAACTGCTGCTGCATTTCCAGGGCTGTAGTTGCCATCTAGACTAAACGTGTTCACTTAGCAGGAGATACAGGGTGTACAGTTATTCATGGGAGTAGCTTCCACTCTTTTCTCTTGCAGCTGGCATAATTTACTCAAGAAAACTAGCATGTACCCTGGAAGTGTACCCACCATGTCTTGTTTAGCACTTGTAGAAAAAATGACAATCTTCATTTCTTAATAAACAAGATACATTTTGTAAATGGTGTGTTTAAAAATAGGTCTTTTTTGTTTGTTGCTTTTAGTGTTTCTTTGATTTTCCCCATTTCAGTGTTTCTTTTTGGATCTCCCAATTCATGCAAAGAAGCAAGGTTCTGCAATATATTTTATAAAAAAAGATAACTACTTTAGAAATTGAAATAATTCTCTAAGCATCAAATGTGTGATCGTATTTCCATCATTTCTGTTTTCCTATTAGCCATAATAGTTGTCTTTTTTTTTTGACTCAGGTTGCTTAAATATTTTCAGTTAACAGAATGTAGTAATAAGTTGAACTAAAAAACACTGGAGCTACTGGCAAATCTGATTTTCATCGGAATTTGATTGAGCCTCTAATGCTGATATGGAGAAGAGGTCAGAAGTATTGCAAAATTATCTTCATGACTGACAATAGCTATGAGGTTATAATACCATATATATATATATATATATATATATGTAATTTGCCATCTGCACTGTCCAATAATATTAATTCATCTGATGATTGGATGAGAAGTAAAATCAGGTCATAGGATATTGTTCAGGAAGAGATGTGATACACCCATTTTATTAATGTTGGTTTTGTTGATTGTATTTAATTCTGCATTAATTTAATTAAGCATTATGGCAGTTTAATTATACTGTATTTTTACATTTTAGTGAACCTGAAACTTTTGGATTCTAGCCAGTAAAAATGATTTAATATTTGCTTCAACATTCTTATTTTTATCTATAGAATTTTGTACATTGGAACTGAAGAACAAAAGAATATCCTTTTTTAATATAAAAGTTGATGCCTTAGAGGTTCATGTATTTACCTGTAATTGCCTCTTTAGCAGCTTGTTATCATTCTTATGTTATCATATTGAGTGACTGACCAAATGAAAAACAAAAAAGAAAAAAACTCTTTGTTACAGGCAAATCCCTGCACATCAGTAATGATCTATTTTCGTTTTTTAACTGAAAATATTTTAAACCAGGATTTAAGTCATGGATAGTATTGTGCACTAGCCCTTCATTATACACTAAGTTTTAATTAAGAAGCTTAAAAGGAACAGAAAAATATTTCTGAGGTCTGTTCAGGGACAAATTATCATAACTAGGAATGTCTTTGCTTTTAGGTAGGCTTGTTATACGTAGTGGTGATAGGATGCGGGTTACATTTTGGCTGTGTGGCTCTCTGCCTTCCTTGTTGTTCTTTTTACATCTGTCCTGAATCAGCTTTCTAATGGTGGCACAGGGCTAGCAGCAAGTGTTGTCCACCTAACACTTCTCCCCCGGTTAAGCACTGGAGCACTGGAATGGAATAGCTCTAACGAAGTGATACCCAACCGTTCTGACCAGGTTGGCTGTATTGCCTCCTTCAAACACTTGGGACTACATGCAATGGCTTCTCCTTCTTCGTTTAACCAGTGTGAGCCTGTCACCTGACCAGCTGCACATGTGCATCTTCTAGCTTAGATTGTACCTATAACTGCCTTGTAAAGAAAATGTGGATATGGCCTAGAGTGAAGGCACACATGCACGATGGCATTGCAACAGGTCACAGGAAAGGCCTTTAGGCCCTTTATGAATGACAACAGCATTAGGAATCAGGACTGAGTGGTCAGGACAATTAATCTAAGGTAATCCCATTCAGTCTCTGAAGGGGAATTCTGTATTTGTGTCACATCATTGGAAGACAATGATGTTATGTTGTATCTTTCTAATTTTAAAGTTTGTAAAAGCAGAAACCCTAAAAATAAGGGATGTGGAGTTGGGTACATGCTTGTCATAACCTTCATCCCCAAGTGGGTGTTAGGAAACTGGAGTGGGCAGCCTTTATTCATTTCAGTATGAGAGAAGTGAGGATAAATGTGCTGTGGGTGCAAGAGGCATGTAGCTCAGTGAGCAGAGTTAAGGTTGATCAGCAGCTCCATATTTGGGGACTTTCAGAAGCTTCAGTTTGACTGATATTTTGAACAGGTCCAATATTTGACCATGGAGTGTAATGACACATTAATGAGCAATCACTTAAGGAATTATATTTATCAGTTAAGTTTGCAGCTGAGGCATCCTGTGACTAACTAAAGGCAGAGATGCTATGTAATTCTTAAATGCTTTTTCCCAGTCCTGTGTGCTTTGTTATACTCAAACCACCATTTCATCTTCCAAAGAAATGTTTGAATGCGCAATGACAGGCCAGTAAGAAAAATCACAGAAATGTCACAAAAATGTTAATACTTGGTGATTACTGCAAGTCTAGTATGTGTATCATGATTCTTCATGATTTCCTTCAACTATCCTGTCACTATTTCCACCTCACCTTCTGTCACTCTTGTCCAGTTAGACTGGAAAATTATTACCCCTTAAGAATCCAGTAGCAAGTAAAAAGTCTGCTCCTTGCAGTCTGTTCCTTTTGTCTCATCTTGCAGCACAGGCAACAGATTTCTAGGGTGGTAAATCGTTTATCTTTTTTAATTTTGCTCTCCCCCTGAAAAAGTAAAATTCACTCTAAAAGACTGTGCTGTGGAGTAGCTATAGAACTGAAAAGCTATAGAAACTGAGAATCAAGATTTATTTTAGCATTATCAGAGTTATGACTTGAACTTTATGCCTGTGGAAAATATTCAATAATTAGTTTTTAATTTTAGCCTTGAATTAAGGTTAAGAAAATTCTTCCTGTAAGTTGTTCCCTTTCTTCAGAAGGCAGTAAGTGATAAGTTTTGATATCAGTGCTGTTACTATATCCAGCTTAGGAGTTTATGATACAGGATGCAGCTCTTTGACTCGGGCATGTGCAGCCTTGCAGTCGAAAGCTGGGGACAGGAGAGAAGCCTGGAGCAGAAGAGTGCTGCTTAACATGTAGAATATCATACCTGGGTAACGCAGTGGGAACATGCCCTGTGTTGGACCAAGTGATGAAGTCCTGGTGTAGGACACCATTCAGGGAGAGAGGGAAATTCACTGCAGTTTTTCTGGTCTAAGAGCTTATATACAACATGCAATCAGTAAGAGGGCTGATTAATTATGCCTGACAGGGAACCATAAGGAAGGCGCGAGTACAACATTGTTGTTGGTAGGACTGATTGCCAGCATTGCATCTGAGGACTAATGAGGAAATGGGGACTCCCCTAATGTCGCCTAACGCCTCCCCTGCTACACTGCCCAGCTTTAGTGGAAACCGAATGCTGATGAGACAACTGAAAAGACAATTGTGCTTGAAGATTTTGAAGCATTTTATCACACACAGTTTCTGCATCATACATTAAATTCTTCAGCATCAAGGGATATTAGATCATGATGGACAACAGATATTTGGAAAGCAAGGTGTTATAGCAGTATAGACAAACTGGACAATAAAAAATTAAATTGCAGCATCCAGCTTCAATAGAGAATAGAGCTAGATACAGAATATTCTCATTTTTTTCAGAAAGATTTGTTTTCAAACAGGGTAATTTAATCAGAGTTCTGTTGATGTCAGTGGAATTATGCTGATTTACACAAGCAGAAAATCTGTCCTAAATAGAAAAATAAGAAAAGAAAAACATTCCCCCCTCTCCCATCCAATACTTAATCTTCCTTGGAATTTAAAAGGCTCCTCATGCAAAATGAAATAAGATTTAGAAACAGTGAGAACATCTGAAGAAAGTAGACTGTTCTAGGGATTTCTGATAATGATTTCTGCAGACTATCACACTCTCTAAGATAAAATAGAAGAAAATTTCTGCCTGCAGACAGCAGATCCAGGAGCTCTCTAGGGGCTTAATCTTTCACAGATAGCAAGAAATCTGAGCTGAATAAAGACCTGGAGCTCTGCAAAATATAAGTTTCTGATGGAGTGATGTTGTTCTGTTTTGTGAATTATACCATTTATCTGTATTTCTTTATAGGTGATGCCTTCTGTGACTACTTCTGAATTGGCCTATGATAAGAGTAAAAGCAGATGCAGGACGTCTGTATGATCTAAATAATGATTATGCTTGACAAAGTAATTTTGACATTTTAGGAGGGATAATGTTGAGCAATTTGCTCTGGTTTGTTGCTCTCCTACGGAAGAGCAAGTTTAGCCCAGTTAGAAAGCAGCTTTCTAATTGGCTTAGAAAAGAAATGGCATTTCATGTGCAGTCCAAATCCATAGCTTCCTTGGGAGCTGTCTTTATTAACCAAGTACTAGTCCTCTCCTTCTCTGTCACAGCAAAGTCCTGGTGGATTTTTTGTCTAGCTTTTATGTCTCCTTCTATAGAAAAAACAGTCTAAATCCACTTGTGCAGAGTTAATAAGCCACACCTGTAAAAATCTGTATGTCAAAGACTGGCAGTAACAGTGATGATTATGTTTTGTCTTGCCATGAGTTTATCTTCCATGTTTTAACAAGACAATACAGAAAGAAAAGAAAAAAAATTGTGCATGCCAGCTCATCAAGTGGAAGTCCCTAAGGAAGTTTAAGCATCAACTTTTTCAGCTAACACGCTTAAGGGAAACTTGCCAACACTGTCATTACAGAGTGAGCTAGTCAGTGTAATCCTAACTCTACAAAGTCCTTGGAGGTTCCAAGACCATCGTTAAGATTATTAATGATTTGCAAACCTAATGCCTACAAACTCACTCCTGGTCCTCTAAAGGATCCCTTGTGTCATCCTAAGAGTTCAGTCATCTTGGGGTGCTATTAGCACAATATTATAAGGCCAAGCACATCACCAATCACTAGTCTTTCATATAGACCAAATAAGTTCAATGCATTCTCAGGTACTCTTGAGACCACAGTTCAGGAGTTATCTAGGACTTGGAGAGCTGATTAACCCTCTCTCCTCCAACCACCCCTACTCTTTAACAAGATGAATCAACAGACGCAGATGGCATCTCTATTATATGCAGGAATAGGGAAAATATAGTGTAAAAAGTTTAGCATAGCAGGTCTGCAAGTGGAGGTCTTGGGTAGTATAAATGATAACTATCAATAACAATTAATCCCCCTCATATAATGTTTTGTCTTTTATCCTTCCCTCTTCTTAAATATATATATATATWTTTTTTTCTTTTTCTTTTAACATTTGGGCTATAATCCTTGTTTTGGTTTCAGTGGTATCCTTCCCTAGATTTTCTTCAGAAAACAATAATCCTGTCCTCTGTCAATATATATGTCAATGTCTGTATAACTCGATCTACTTGCCATACTTTGTTCCTATAGTCTGGTTATCAGCTTTCATTGATGCTTTGTTAATAAACTACATTCATGCTCTCTGAGCATGTGGTCTTGCTATCTAATAAGGTCACAGACTTCATATAATAAAAAGACCTGTAGCTGAGATGATTATTTTTAAAGATTTTGCCTCACTGACTTTTCAGTTAAGTTTGAAAGCCTAAAGTCTGTCCATTAAAATGGGTAGTTTGCCTCCATTATTAATGCAGCACAATGACACATCTTTAACAGTTTGTAGGTGAGAAAATAAAATGGATTATGATATTCACATGTGCCCTAACCATTTCAAGTGTACTCCTGGAAAAGGATATCTTTGTGGGTATTGTGAAAAAGGATGTGCAAACAGACGAAAAGGAATTTATTTGTTTTTTGTTTGTACACTTGCTTTTTTGTAAGCCTCATTTCTCTAGATTGGGTAGCATCTTTGGTGGATATTAGATATTCTGTTGTCATTTATGAAGCTAATTTACAAAAATAGGAATGGATGGAGGTCTGAAGCCATCTTTCTGCAATAAATGTATGCATTTGAACTGATCTTTGTTTAGTTTTCTTCAACCAGGAAATTTGCTTTAAAACAAATTTTGGCAGCAAGCCCACCAGGGTTTTATTTTTCTTTGAGGGTTTTTAATTAATATATCACTTAAGAGAGTAACCCTGTCATACACTAAAAATACTGAAGTCTCCAATTTGTCTACCAAAAGTACATGGGTTACATGCTTCTCTCAACCTGTCTCTTCTTTAGGAGACAGCACATATAGGGTAGCTTTTGTCTAACCTCTGCTCATTTCTTGGCCTTTGGTTGAGTATCCCAGAAGAGCTATCATTTAGTGTAAATTATGTTACCTGTTCTGGTGGTATGGATACATGCCATTTAGCATCTGGCAGTGCTTGCAATTTATATAGGTTTCAGTTATTAAGATTTCAGTTAAGAGATGTTTGATTTTAATCAAGAGACTGATGATATCTAATGGAATTTAGTTTAGATTTTGTTGTGAAGGAATGTCTTCTTTTTCTCTTTCAATTTATTTGACAAATGTGATAGAAAATTTCCARAGTGTTAATAAGAAGACTGTATTTGGCAATGTGAGTAGAGATGGGGAAATACACTGTAAATCATGGGCTTCAGTGGACTAAGAGACTATGCACAAAGAAAATTGTAGGTAAGGCAGAATGTCTGTAACTGAGCTCATTTGCCTTTGCTCTTGAGAATTTTCAGTGCAGTCTTTGTTTCAGCTAAACGTGGATGTATTATTTTAATTAGCTTAATGTCTTTGGCAGGGAACTGCTTTTGGAACAATACAGGAATAGGATGGGGATAAAATATAAGAAAATAGCAACTCGGCTTCACTGAATTAGCTCATCAGTAGAAATAATTGCTGATATTAGGTATGCTTGACGGAAAGCTTGCAGCAGTACTGCTATGTTTGTTACCAGCTGGGATTTATATTCATTACAATCTCTAACATGATAAATAATTACTTTTGAAAAAGAAAAGGCTGGATTTTTTTAAATTCACTTATAAGCAAAGAAAGTATCAAGCAGAGTAATTGCAAGAAAGATTTAAAATAAACATAAAAAGACTAGTAAGATGCTATCATTTTTCTGGTAATGCTTTACTTTAAAAAATGGAGGATAATTTTATTCTTTGTGATGTACTTACTTTAAAGATTTTTTTTTCTCTGATATATTAGACGTATTACCTCTAACTATTAGTCCGATCTAGATGCAGGTTCTCTGCTGTGGGTCTTCCTGAGAAGCTCAAGGAGAGGTCCTTTTACACCTCAAATAAATTTAGTCTTTCCTACAGTGCAGTGGTTCAGAGTTTCTGGAAGTCAAGGACATGACGAAGCATACAAGAGTGTACCTCCAGGAACAGTGTCTCTTCACTGGCTTATACGTGGAGTCACAAAGCAAACGCTGTAATTGATCCTGGAAAGGGAAGCAAAGCCCATGGCTAGGGACAGAGGCAGATGTTTTGTGTCGTTCAGGACTAGTAGCCAGTGCTGGGCTGCAGGTACTCATGGCCCAAGAACACACTGCAAATGGGTGCAGATGCRAGCAAGTGATCGATGTAGTCTTGTGTAAGGCTTGCAGTGGTCTTCCTGATGGGTAGGAGTAAGGCAAATAATAGATATATCACTCTATTAGGAAATAATTTTTTAAACACACACTACTGACCTGTCTTCTGGTATTTTCTCACCCACAAGTTACTGTATAATGCAATTCCAGGCATCATGACTTTTGGATCAGTGGAAGGAAACGTACTAAAAGCACATTTTACCCTCCTCCTTTTCACTTTCCAGCATTTAATTTGATTCGTAATTTTTATTTAAAGAACAATAAAGATGAGAGTCTTTATATACTGAAATACTCATGAATTTGGAGTGAAAATCATTTCAGGACAAAGAAACTATACAATGGACGTATTGGACTTGTCAGTAGGATTCAGAGTGTAAGACCCTCACATTCACATGAACAATGTTGCTAAGAGAGTGAAGAAAAAAAAAAAATTGTACAGTGCCATGCTATGCACCTAATAGAAAACTAGAAGTGCTGGGAAGTTTATTGCAATATTGTATAATTAACCTTTTTGCTTCTAGTCTTCCTTCATACTGCTTGCATTTCCGTGATTCACTAATAGTCTGTGGAGCCAGTGGAGGGGCCAGACACACTCTATTTGATTTTTTTTTTTTTAATAAAATGTAATCTTAACAATCTTAATGCTAAGATAAATGTAACTTTTTCTCACCAATTCCTCCTTCCTTTTTTCTTCTTGATGCATTCAACATGGGCCAGACTGTAAGAGGTTTATTATACTCATGAAAATGCAGCAGCATTACCTCATTACACTAGAATTTATGTGCAAGAATTAAAAGAAACATTTGGAGGGCTATTTAAAATAGATATAAATATATCTGCCATGATTAAAGATAAGTAATTTAATTTAACAGAAACTGTTAAATAAACAGCATGTTATAATAGGTGGCAGAGTTCTAATGCCAGTAAGTAAGGCTGCCAGAGGCTTTCAATCACAAGCCTCTGTTTTCAGTTGCTTATAGCTTTGCCAGATTTAAACCATTGTGACTCTAATTTTCAATGCTGAATATAACCCTCAGATATTTTTGTTAAAGTTTTGATCAAAATAAGCCATTTCTCAAGAAGAGGTTAGGGAAAACAGCATTGACTAGTTAAAGCTAAATATTTTCATAAGCTTTTTATTGGAAAGCTTTCATCTGGTGGCATTTGGGAAATAGAATGTGAAGTCTGGCTTGAGAGCTTCCTCGATTCAAGAATATGCCTACTGCTGTCCCTAGGGAAATTTGACCTTGGAGGTCCTGATTTATAAACCTCTGAAGAAAATGTCTTTGCATTGAGTAAGATTTTGAAAGCAATGTTTGCCAGAGATCATCTCTGTGCTGAAAATGCATTATTCCATCAAAGAACATGCAAAAATTAGCCCATGCATGCACAATCCTCATAGATTAACTGAGTGACTTTCATTCTGGGCCTTGGCAATCCTTTTTGTGTACACTGGGGCTGCTGGGACCCTGTGGAGTTGAACAACAAAACTTAAGAATGCAAAAACTGTCTCTCCAGCATCGCCTCCTCCTGCCATGAAGGAAACGTGAAGGAAAGAAAGGAAATGGTGAGAGAGAAAAAGAATTCAATTTTGAGGGCAGACAGGGAGCAAGAAGGAGTGCGGTAAAAAGGATGTTAAGAGGAAGAATTTAGATAGAGTCAAAATAAACATTCCTGGATGATTTAGGAAATTTAGGGGAATAGCAGAAGTTATGCTGAATGCCAAAGAATGTGGACTTGAGTCAGACGCAAACCTGGAAGTAGTGCAGGAACTGGAAGAGATACAGACAGGAGCCAGCTGAGGAAACAGGAGTTAGGGAGCTAGGGAAAAAAGAAACTAAACAGGAGGTTAGAGTAAGGGAAAGACTGAAAGGGAAACTTGTCTAGAGGTGTTTGAAATGCCCAGAATATACTTTTTGAAGATATTTATTACTTAGAAATTAATTTTGTCATTCATGAATGTCAACTTTCCTTTATTGAGGAAATAGCTGTAAAATCGATACCTTCATTCCCTAAATCCTCCCTGGAAGCTAACAGTGAAGATGAAACTTGTTACCAGTTTCATCACTGGTTCAAGTAGTTAGAAGAAGGGAGCTGAAACTTCAATGTGGCTAGCCTTGCTCTTCAGCAAGGGGCACCCAAAAGGGTCCGTTTCTTTCAGCAGGATTATACAGTTGGGTTTTTTTTGTAAAATCTTACTATTTTACTGCCTCTGACCTGTGTTAAAGAAACACTAAGGTTACAACTGAAGAACTCAGAAATTATAAAATACCTGAATTAAGGTCACTCAGGCAACCTTAATTATCACCACAGGCATGTATGCACTTTTATGCCATCTTTCAGTCTATTACTACATGCTTTTTTTCTGTACTACATCCCCATTCACATCTGGATATTTGAGGCAAAACTCCTTGTCAGATCCTTCTTCAGAACTGGAACTGTATGTCCATTTGCTGGCGGAGGATTAATGTCTTCCAACTGGTTTTAGTAAAGGAATTTTCATAGCTAGCCTTTTGATTGTTTATCTCTTTAATATCTGTGGATGAAAACACAATTATATGCCTACCTCATTGCTTAATGAGTTTTGATAAATGTCCTTGATCAAGTACAGCATTATGTCTTGTTTTCTGCCACAGGAGTGGTTTTTTTTCTTTTTTTTTTTAAATATTACTTTACTTTGTGGGGCAGGAGCAGGTAAATTTAGTAATAAGTGATTCTGTTTCTTTTTTACTATATTACTAAGATATTACAAGGACATTATAGTAAACAAAGTATTGTTTGTAACTATATGCCATTTAAATATAACACTACAAAACTATGAGTATTTCACTGACTTAATTAAAGATATTAAAATTACAAAAGTTCTGAAAAAAACCACATTATATTAACGCTCGTTTTGAACTCTGTTCTAGAAGCTTTTTTTGACCACCATGTCATTATAGAGCCAAGTCATCCATTTTGTGAGAGTTTGGCTTGTTATCTACTATTAAGAGCAGGATAAAGAACTATCAAATAGAAAGTGCCGAGGTGTGTGGCAGTACTCGTACCGTTCCCTCAGAAAGCTGTGTTTCTGCACAGAAAATCTTTGTAGAGAGCTTGCAGAGATTTTGCTTGTTAGATTGCTGCTAGCCGAAACAGTCCCATGCCTTTTTTTCTAGATGACGGGTGCTCTCATGCACTGGAATATCTGACTGAGTGTTCTACTACACTTTGGTGGAAAAGATACCTGAAACTGCCAACAATTTCTTCTCCCAGTAATTTAAACCAACACAGCTTAGTAGCTATTGCGGTGCTGCCTCTTCCCAGAAGCAGCAGGTATTTGACTGAAAGCCGTTCACTATACAACAGTTAAAACCTTTGTCCTAACACAACCCATCATAGAAATCAATGTCTTTTCCAAAAATCAAAGAAATCAACATTTTTAGCAAAATCAGCATACATATTATGGATATGAACATTAACAAAATGAAGGTTAGTTACATAACCTTTTGAATAGCTTGTTAAATAGTGGAATTGTTGTGGCTGTGACAGTAGAAGAATACAAAAGTGACAATGTTTCTTCTTCCTACAAGTGTCTTTAAAAAGTTACATTCTGTCTTCTTGATGTCAACCAGGATATTCCTATTTTAATATGCATATAAAAATAGCATACTTGTGCTAATTCATTAGTTCTATATAAAACTATAAAAACTGGGAAAGAGATACTTTTTTTTTAGAGAGAGTTAAACTCAGATGAAGGGAAAATATATATAAATCTTATACACCTCTGGCTAGGCTGTCTTTGCCACCTTTACTGAAATAACAGAAGCTCATATTAAATATCTTCAAATCGGAGGCAGATCAGAACCAATTCCTCTTTGTCACTTTAGTAACTGAATTCTTTTATCCTTTTATAAAAGGACAGATATTTAAAATAGTAGAAATTTCCAAGTTCTTTCTGTGGTAACACTTAATTCACTTGCTTTTGCTGTTTCAGTAAAATTATAAAGTGACATCTATATCATGAGAAGACTAAGCATATGGAATGCTTGCCGAAATACCTGGAAGGAGACAGAAGTGTTCATAGAATTCTTAAATAGCTCAGAAAGACTATAAATTTATGAAGACCTTTACTGATTTTTTAATCTTCAGGTATCAATGTTATTGCCAGAATAGGTAAGTTACGGGTGATGCTAATGGAAAAAGCCTTTACAATTGTCTTGCATAAGCACTGAACCAAGGTGGAGCATATGGCAGACTGAGTTCCTGACAGCTCCAGAAAAATCCACCTGTGCTTATGCTCACGCACTTTGATTTGAGTCATCTGGGGACTCCTCAGCAACAGTGAGTTTTCCTATGATGTCAAAACCGAGGAGCCCTTTCCCCCTTGGTGTTGATCACAAAGGTCAAGAAGCAGATTTTGGCTCAGCTCAAAATTAGATCTGCAGCTCTCTTCACAATTAAACCTGTAGTTGCTGTTCTCCAACAGTAGCTGCTTTTGAATCCTTCTTGCACCCACTGATCAGTAAGACAGCTCCATTTCTTCATGAGATGAGAAAATTCAGGATGTGGCTGCCCAAATACAGAAGGCCCCTAGGCATGTGGATTAATTTAATCTATTTTGACCAATCAGAAGACAAGCAATAATACTGGAATGAAACACATCCCTGGAGGGGCAGGACTAGGGAAAACCCTGAAACTTAGCCCAGGATTTTTAATGGATATGATTAATCTAACTGTTATTTATACTGAAAGAGTCCACCGGTCCATGGCCTCAATACCTGCTAATGAGCCTTAATAGCCATATTTTTCATGTTCACAATGGAGAAAACATTTGAAATACAGCAAGAGAAAGGAAAAACTGTTTGCTGAGGTGAAGTCCATTTAATAAAATGCTAGATCAGGAATGTGCAAGGCTGTTGTGGAGGTGAAGCGTGACTTTCAAAAGTGATACAGAAGTGACAAAACTGAAAATGAAAACTAATTTTCTGCCATCTAACCGGGGCTAAGAAGAAAACTTGCATTGGATCAGAGAGGAGGGGAGAACGATGGAGCTGGGAAATGGACAGAAATAATCAGGAGGAACAGAAGGATAATTAGCTAACAATTATTTGTCATTATTTAACCAATTATATTTCTTGAAACTACATTTCTTGAAGTAATTGGATAATTTATATCCAATAATTTATATCCAATTAGTAAGAACTGTGCATAAAATGAGCAAATTACTTTGAGTAAGTGGTAGCTGATTGTTTTGGAGTAAATATTCAAGAGATATGTTTATAATTCTAAGAAAAATTTGCTAGAGTGGGATTTTCTAAACATTTAGCTAGGAATTTGGTCATAAAGGTATATTCTGTCTCTGATTTTCCTAAATATTTATTGAAAAATAGCACAAAACTTACTGCAGAGAAAGAGAGTTTGGTGTTTCTTGGAAGTCACCATTAACTTTCCAGAGGCTCTGGTACACAAAACACAAATAGGAGCTAGGTAGGAAAGAAAGAGAAAACAGTCAAGGCAATAATATATGGTCCTCTCTTTTAGGATAGAGCTGAGAGTGAATGAAATATCCATTTTAGCAAGCCAGGAAGAAACATGATTTTTTATGCACTGAATTCTTCAAAATGATATGTAGCCACTGGCAGAGGAGTTTAGCGAGATTAAAACCCACAGGACAATCATAAAAAGATAAGTGTTTTTGTCCTTAAGTCACATCATTTTGGAAGCAAATCTCAATACTTTTTTTATTTTCTGTAGCTGACATTTCTGCTTAAAATTGGGTTAATACATTTTAGTAAAATTTTATTGATTAATTGCTTAAAATTGGCATGAAATACAGTAAAGGGAATGGCAATGAAGAATTATTTCTATCTGATAACCCTGACATTAAAAAATACATTAGTTTTATGGCACAGGACATATCTGACTTAGCAACATATTGAATTCTGCTCCATCTCATGCAATCTGTACAATCTTAAACTGATAACTGTGGAAAGCAAACTTCCTTGTGTAGAAATATGTTCCTTGTGGTGGTATTAAAAATATTCATACATAATCATTCAGAGATCCAGTGCTCTTATATCCAAGCCAAATCTTCTGAATCCCTAGTGGACCTATGGCTTCCTGTAATAGGCTGGTGGCATCTCTGAACTTTGCCACCTTTCTTGAATATTGAGCAGAGCTTTGATATTGTGTATTGAGAATGAATGATACTGAATGTCCCAAGATTAATTTTTACCTGTTGCATGGCCTCAGTTTAAAAATTCTACAAAAGGGTTCTACATCTTGTTTTATAACCATAATATAACTTCAAATTATTCAGACCTCTTCAGAGGTCACAGATTGTCTTCATTGTCTCATCTCCCTTCTCTTATGGTGTCCTAAAAACTATGCAGACAACTGAAAATTCAGTGCATGCCATCTATTTTAGTACCATTTGAATATTTTTTGTTGTTGTTTACAATGAGCTTTGTCATCACATCTTTCTAGCGTTAATGCAAAATTTCATCTCACGTTTGAACTATAGAATTAACTGGGAAATGTCAGAACTGCTTGAAATCTCTCTTTCTAGCAGAGACTTCTCCCAATGGGATTTTCATAAGCAGTCAAAGTCAATTAAATGCTTGGGATAAAAATAACAAAAATTCTTGAAAAACAGTGTAAAGGTGTTTGGAACCCACCTTCTACAGCTAGTAGATCATGCCAGTCAGTGGCGAGTGCTTTCTCTGAGCCTCTGGGAGAAAATTAGCATTGCAAAGCTGAACATTGTACCTAGATTTTTGCACATTTTGAGCTCCTTGGCATCAGCCTGTATTTTTAATTAAAAAAGATTTAATAAATTCTGAACACTTTTTAAAAAGACCCCACAACAGCCCTCAGTCTGTCCTAGGAGGCTGCAGCTCCTGCTATAGATGTCTGCACCTTCAGAATGATTAGATTGCCTCAATTATGTTCATGTATCTCTTTTTTTTCAGAAAAAAAAAAAAAAGAAAATTAACTGTGTCATTAAAATAATTAATTGAAATGACAAGACAAAGAAAGAGAGTAACTCCATTGTGGTTACAGGGAAATATGGGCCATTTTGGCCATTATATTCAATTTTCATTTCTGACTGAATTCAGAAAAACTTTGTCTGGAAAACTGTTACTTGCAAATTTACAATCCACACATCACAGACCTTTCAATTAATTAATTATAAAGGATATTTCTATTCTAGGTCTTACAACATAAGCACAAGTCTCAGCTTCAGTTCTGCAATGATGCATTAACATGCAATGCCAGAACACTTATTGATTCTTTACTTTGATTTAATACCTTGGAAATGTTTGATAATCTTGAAGTATTAGGAATGTCCCAGTATCCCTCCATACTATGTCCCTCTATATTATATTATTACTGTATTATTATTATTACCATATCCCTCCATATTATGTCTTTTAAGGAAAAGAGCTTGAAACTTGGGATAAATATTTTTATAAGCTGTAATAAAAAGCTGAGTATCTTTTCAAGGCTACATATGATTGACAAGATTGTACAGTGGAAAGCATTCTTAATTTTATACTTACTTACTGTTCAGCAAGAGATTACTTAGAAGTATCTCAAAGACAACATATGATTAAAACTTTTCCAGATATATGATGGTGCTATCATGCAGATAATTTTGCATTCTTGCATGTCTTGAGGGAATGCCTTCTACTTAAATGTCAGTGAAAAATCTAACGCTAGAAATAAAACAGTCTGGGGTCTACAGTGGCTTTATTTTTCATTTCTAATTTGTGTATATTTAGTCAGGATGTTTAGTTACTCAGACATTAATAATATCTTTCCTATTAAATATTTCCTGTTTTTCCTGCTAAAAAAGTGTAACAACCTTTGTATTTTATTGGCATCAAACACCAATGCTTAACAGAATTAACTCTAGATGAATAGCAGTACTTAAAACTATAGACAATAACAGAATTTAATTAGTGTTGCTAAGAAAGAGGAAGGAAAAGGGGGGGGTTGTTTTTTTTTGTTTGTTTGTTTTTTTTTTTTTGTTTGTTTTTTTGCCTTTTCTTAATTCCATTATTGAAGCTTAAGTAAAAAAAGCTATCTTACAAAAGCGGGTTGTTGAAACAAGTTTTAAAGTCATTATTTTCTAGAAAGCCAGTTAATAAATAGTAAAGAAGACATCATAAATTGAAATGCCTATATAAGGGAGTTTCTTGAACAATAGGTAATGCTAATGTGACCAAAAATAATTTGTTACACTTTTTACAACCTTTTCTATTGGCTGCTAAGAAAAGTTAATCTTTGCTACTGTGTCTGGTTTGATTGTTGTTCTAGATATTCCTAGTTCTTTTTTCTTTCCCTAGGAAAATTTGTTTCTCATGTATAAATTTGCAAGTTCAGTTTCTCATTTTCTAGACCTCTTTGAAACTTTCTTGATTTTATGCCTTCTCTTGGAACTGAGGAATTGTATGTGATCTAATTGGATTTTATTCCTACACTATCAAACTATCTGATGGGTTGGATTCTCCTATTAGTCTGCTGTTTGTGAACCTAGAAGATAGAGTAGAAGGTGAGGGAATAAGTCAAGAGCCGGCTTAAATTGCCTAGCCCTGTCAGCCAGTTTTCCCTCAAGAGTGGGATTGTCAGCAGGAGTCTAACCCTAAAATACTGCTTGATATTGCTGCATTACTTTTCCAAGAAATATTTCACATGCTGTGCACAACACAAGGCAAGAATCATTTGATCAGCCATTGAAGTGCAGCTAAGTCTGCAATAGCAACTCTAAAAAAAAAAAAAAAGTTTAAAAAGTTTGAATTAACTCTTGAATTAACTCTGAACAAAAAGCCTGTAATAAGAAGAAAAGGTACCATATCCAGTTGAAACTCCAGCAAGAGTTATAGTAGGCCAAGTGCTAACACCTGGATTGCAACTGGAAACCACGGTTAAAAAACTCTGAAGTCTTTGCAAGCAGTTAAGCAGCCCTTATTTCAGTAGTGTTGATAGTCTTGTGAAGGTAACTCAAGATGTTCATCCTTAGTAAATCACTTCACTCGAATCCAGGGTTTTAAAAGGTGATTGTTTTGTCATTTTGTTTATTTTAATCAACATCATCTGTATATATTTATGCAGATATATAATTTTAAAAGTAATCTGTTTGAAAAAAAAATCTTGATAGTTATACTTAGGGCTAAATAGCACATTTTGTTTACTTAAAATTTTTTATTTAAATAAAAATCTAGTCCTACTAATTTAGTTACATATAGGACTAGGGCTAGAATAAAGTCAGAATATTCATTAACTATATTTTCATGCATTACAATAGAAAAAAATCAAAATTCACATTTTTTAAATGCAGCTATTATGTTTTTCTATTATGCAGTGAAGCCTTTCTATTCATTACTTTGCTTTGGATTTATCTAACAAATGAGGTAAGAAAATCTTTTTCATTTGGACTAGTTCATTTGATGTTGAGGGGAAAAGGGAGGAAAAAAAGAAGAAAAGGGAGAAAAAAGGAAAAAGAAAAGAAAGTTTTGGGGGTTTTTTTGTGATAAATAAACAAAACAGAGAAGATGTGAGAGGATGGAACCTACTTGTTTTGAAAACAAGTTCGTAAGAAGGACTCTTTCTTCCAAAGGTATTTCGGCACTGAGAGAGGTCAATGCAAATTGGGTGGGTGAAGCACATTTCTCGGTCAGCATGAACGAAGGCAGCAAAGTGCGCATGGGAGCAGGAGGGTACTGCCACAGGGGAACGCAGCGCACCTGCGCAGCCAAAGGGAGAGGAGCTCCAGGAGCCAGTTAGCCCAACCTCCTGGTCCCATCCCTGAGCTCAGCCTGGGCTGCTGGGGGCCACAGCCGGGCAGGGCCAGGAAGCCTCTGAGGATGGAGCTGTTAAATCAAAGCAATAAGATATTTTGAAGGTTATATGTAGGACCGCTGAGTTCCTCCTCAGTTTATTCGCCCACTCATTATAGGAATGGGCCCCGGGAGTGTTGTGTAGTGAAACCACAGGACCCCATGGAAAAAAAGTTTGTCTCAGTCTTCAGATTTAACATGGAACTGAAACAAAATCATGGCTTAAACTTATACTATCAGTTAAGTAGGGGCAAACAGCTGTTTTCAAGGACAGTAGCTCCTGTTTTTCACTAATGGAAACAGTACGATTAATATGTAAAAGAATTATGCCATTGTACATTAAGACTAGAACTGCAAGACTTAATATGTTAGATTAAAAAGCTAATTAATTTGAAATTTATGATCTGCTGGCTATTTGTGCCATGACTTACAAAATACTTTCCATAGGATCTGTGAGGTATAGACTGAAGCTGACGAGAATATTTGTAGCGGATTTGTTGACAAAAGGATATAATGTGATCAATACATATCAAACAAAGAGAAGACTTACTTACTTTATTATCCATTAAGAAGACAAGTTTAGTCATTAAATATTATTTAATTCTGTGAGTAAGCAGACTATGTTGAGTTTTGCTCTTTTAGCATTACTTTAGCCATGTTATTTAAATTCCTATGTAATTATAAACCACATTTTGTCAATAAGAGAAAGATTCAGGTCATTAAGTTTTAGTTAATAGCACAGACTGATCCGCAGTGGTTGAATACTATTAAACTGACTTTTTTAACCTACTTAATGTGTACCAAACACTCTAATTATTATTTTTATGCAGAGCAATCTAGTGCAGTTAAGCAATACAACTTCACCATTTTTACATCATTATTTGAAAAATATGGGTGGTCAGCTATTAAGTAATATTTGTTTATTGATAATTTTCATAGAAGTAGTGATGATCCATAATTAAATAACTTAAACATAAAACAGCAATGAAGACAATTTGCATCAACAGAATAAAATTAACAATAGCGTAAAGCTATGTAATAAAGAATTAAAATAAGCAAAGATAAAGTGGAAGATAACAAGTAGTTCCTGTCATTTTAATATGGAGTTATGCTAACTGTGAACTGTGACTGCAAACTTCTCATCAAATATTTACAGAGCTATGAATCAATAAGAAATTAGGTCCCCAGTCCTCCCAAAATATTTTCATACTCTGACAAAGAAAACTGTCTTCACATACTGATCCTTGAACACACAGTTTCAATGATCTGTGGAACTATTTGTGTGCTTAATTTTCTAGAGCAATTTAATAACATTTTTAAACTTTAACACATGAAGAGAAGTGTTCATAATTCAGCCTAAAAATTGCACAGACCCAATATAATCCCAGTAGCATGTGAAAAAAAGACAAATTTATCCTCATCAGCACAGCACAATTGCATTTTTTTCCTCTAGATTTAATTATTAAAAGAGAAGAGTATGAGAATTATATACAAATAACAAAATCTTCCCATATATATTGCATTAAATAAAAAAAAAATGATAGCGATACTATCCATTAATTTCAATAATTAGAGTACTATTAAGAAGAATTTTTATGAGCGCCATTTTAGACATTTCCATTTCATGATCATTAGGAATGAAAGATAAAAACACTGTACACATATATTATACTTTTATATTACTTACTGTAGCTTTTTAATATCTGTGGATGTAAGATTTCTATAAGGATGATCAAACCATTATCTAAGAGGAAAGCCATATTAATTCTACCATGATTTTCTGAAGTTATCATATATTATAGTTCTCTCTCTGGCAAATTTTACCTGTGAAAATTCTTTCTTTATAATACCAATCTGATATATAATTACATGATAATTTATATTCTTCTACATTTCAGTGGTAATGGCTGTTGTATAAAACCTTTGCTCTTAGAACATTTGTGGAAGCTGTTTACTGCCTAGTATATTAATAGGGAAGTAATATTATAATTTTTATAGCCAGATAAAAACAACAATAAAAGTCACTTTTATTTTGCGACTCTTTTTCTCTCTTTCTCTCTCCTCTGGTATGCTCTTGTGATGAGAATAAAGTAGCCTGTTAAATTTACAGGAAATCTGATTAAAGAATTTCATAAAATTTATAGAATACTTGACTTAGTTTGGTAAGCAATTAACATTTTTAGCTTAATGTAGCATAAATCTGGTGTTCCGGTGGTCTGATTTATTTAATAGTTCAGAGCTAGAGGACAGAAGGGGAAACAGCTATCGTGATAATAAATATGGTTACTTTGAAAGCATTTTATTAAAATACAAACCCAGAGTAAATGTGGACCTCTCCTTTTATAGTTTATATACCCTGCGTCACAACATACTACGATCACCAAAATAATCTGAGCTCTCTTTTAGGCTTACAGTTGAAAAATATTGGATTTGCTGATTAGGAATTCACAACTTGAAGCTATCTGAGATTTCCTAGAAATTGAAATGCACTCTGCAGGAAAAAAAAAAAAAATATATATATATATATATATATATATATATCTTTTCTTGAAATAAATTCCTTGCCATTTAATTGAAGCAGTAAAGTGTAAAAGGAATAATACCTGAAAGAACTTTTTAAGGTTTAGGACACTTAGGGTTCTGTTCTTATATTTTATTACCAGCAGTCGTGCGTCACTTTTTATTACTGGTTGTTTATAGTTCCACTTGCTCAGCCTCCAGGCCCTACTGCCATATCTTTCTGAAGTGGTCTGTTAAGAGACTGAGCATAAGATATAGGATGTTGTTATCGGTGAGCTGTGACTTATTCTTGGAAGAAATGACACAGTAGTAAAAGAAAGGGGAAAATGTGAAATGGGTCCTGGTGGTCAATATTTGCTCTGTCCCTAAGGGTGTGTCAAATATGAATTGTGGGAACAGCCTACCTGCTGCAAGGCATGCGAATCACCTTTTAGACACGGACTAACCGACTGAGGCTGGATCCATTGCCGCAGAACCGTAATGCGCTGACTGAGTGGTCCCCACACGGTGTCTGGAAGGAGTCAGGTGAAGGGATGGATCCAGCCAGAGTGGCAGGGAAGAGCGGCATGGCCCCTTTGCCCTGCAGGCCACGGGCCATTGGTGGCGGAGAGCTGCGGGTCTCGCTGCTCCTCCTGGTTAGCTGCCTCGGGGATGGGCCTGCGAAAACCAGCCTGGAGAACCTCTCTCTGCTCTGCCGAGCACCCTGCTGGTGCGGCTGCGAGGAGGGGAGCTCGTCTTCCCCGGGACTAATTCAGAAAGGCAGGGAGGCACTCTTCAAACAGCTTTGAATGTAAATACTGGTATTCTGTCACATTCCTCTTCTGGATCTGACTGCCGGTTCCTTTTTCAGATACCATTTAGATTAAAAATGTTCAAGGACCTGGTTTTTGTGGGCACTTAGGCAAAGCAAGACAGACCGTGGAATGCTCAAAAAATTCAGTTATATTACATTTCTGATCTCCACTGTGTTCGATCCATGTCAGCTGATTCTTATGTGCTATTATGTATCTGACTTCATCTTTCCGTGCCTGAATAACTGCAATCTGACCATACATCTCTACTGCTGCTCTTCAATATTTTACTGCAGTTTTTCAAGTCTTACTGATGTGAGGGTCAAGAAACTTTGAAGCACCAGTCTGCACGTAAGGAAAGCTTCTTTCGAAGCATATGATAGGTAGTGGTTCAGCTTCATTTTGAATTGTGAAGGTCTATTTTTTTTTTTTTTTAATCATGCTAAACTTTTGATGTCAGTCTCATGGTAGTGTCCCACAAGTTATTTATAAGTTAGGCCAGTATGCCTCTTTGACATGAAAGCATGTGTGCTGCAATATGCTATTTGCCTGAGCATGGGAAACTCAGCCCTGTAGCTATTATTCTGAATATGCAAAAAAAGGAAAAAAAGTATGCTGATCTTTCAAGCAATATGATAATATGTTCAAGATGCAGAAGCCAAGATTAATACTTAAAAAGGGATTCAACAATATCTTAAATTAATAGAAATACAATCACCAGACTTTAAAGTAGAACAACATTCACCACTGGTAATACAGCAGTGATAATGAACTGCAATAACAAATACGTGATTTTTTTTTCCCCTGATGATAAACCTTTACAAGGCAGGTTGCAATCTCTCTCTCTCTCTCTCATTCACTTTCTCTTTTACAGCATGACAAGTAGTTTATATAAAGCTCTATTTAGAGAGATAATTTGCCACAAATTTTTTCACAATGTGAAAGGTTACTTATTCACAGAAAGTCAAGCAGTAAAGCAGAAAATGTCTGTTTGAATGAAAATTATTTTTTGGTGTATAATATCATATTCTCTGCAGTACAAGAGGAAATAAATGTCATTGGAAGAAGTAAAACTCATTGTTATTGTAATACTGACCTTGGCATTTTGTAAAACAACCCCCCATTTGAAAATAAAAATGAACAAAATAAATGAACTGCTCAGATTAGGAAACAAACCCTTAAGAGATACTTAAGGATCAGTAAAGAAGACTTTAATTTCCTGGGTTTTGCTGCTCTGTAAATGGACTCTTGAAGTATAGCACACACCCAATGAGAATTTCATATATATAGGTATCCTTACCTTACTACAAGCAGTAGAAGTAGATGTTGGAGATTTTACAAAGAAAGATGACAGCAAAGATGTTAACAAACCAAACCCTCCTGTTAAATACCCAAACCGTTACAAGTCATAACAATGTGTAGGAAAACAAACAAAAAAAATCATATAAATTTAATAAAAACATTTTAAAATTACCCTAAATGCAACATTGCATACTGAAAAATTGCCAACTTTGAAACACATTCTTATAACAAAGCACACTCTGTTTTCCCACTACTTATTGTGAATGTATAAACGACTAGATGTAGTCTCAGGTGGATTGTGCTTATGTCATGAGTTTATGTCAAATGACTCAGAGGACTTATGACAAGCAGAAAACAAATGTGTCTCAGGGTGGAAGATCTCCCTCTGCCCCCAAGTATGTCCGTGCCCTTATTGGCAGATGTATCAGCCTTTTAAGAAGTTTGTTCTTAATTCTGGTTTGGGTGTGTGCTGCTAGAGAAGGCTGGCGAGGGCAGGGACCCTGGAAATGTGTATTATTCAGATGAGGTTTGCTTGTGTGCATGGGTGGGTATTGTCCAAGTAGTGTGACCATGGTACCAAATAGAGGGAAGCAAAGTCAGAGCATTTAGGCAACAGTGGGTTGTAACAGTGGCTACTAGTACACAACAGTATACTGTGCAATAATACTGAGCAATACCCAGAACCAGATGGTCTGTTTTGATTTTCCAGTTGATTTCTCAGGGTTTTAGGTCATGACATAACTTTCTTTGAAGTTAAAGGATTTTTTTGTGTGTGTGTGGTTTTGGAACCTGATTCATTTTTTAAAAAGTAGGTACCAGTGGTGGTAATTTTGCTTCAGATTCAGTTATTATGTTTTAATTTTGAAAGCAAAAGGCTTTCAAAGCAAAGTAATAGGCAAAACCTATTATAATTATGGACTTTGTTTTTAGCATCATATATTTTTAGAATCATAATTCTTTTAAAGTGTTCTTTGCCATATAGGATTTAATGGCATCACAGATCAAAACACAAAGCTTTTTGAGGGGTAAGGTTGGATGCTACAGTCTCACAAAGGGATGGCTCGGCTCTTTTCTTAATTTTGATCATTTTTCTTTTCTAGAATTAAACACAAAAGACTGAGACAACCTGCCACATGCTATACATTCACAGGTGTGCACCCATACACAGGCAGACTCAAACATAAGTGAGAACAAATGCGCTGTTGACTTTTTAGGAAAAATCTGATATGTTTAGATTTCTCCCATAGGCATTTGAAGGTTTTTTTGTTTTTTTGTTGTTTTTTTTTGTTTGTTTGTTTTTTACGGAAATTCCCATGAGAACAAGGACAATATTTCATCATAGGTTTATCTTAGGAAACTGGTGGCAACTATATACCTCATTATGTCTTACACTAGCCTTTAGCACTTCACCACCACACGAAAGGAAGGAAATCTTTCAGGGAAGAAAGTCTGCAGGAAAACTGCATACACAGAGCAAGTGAAAGAGTGGAAATTTAGTTGAACTAAAGGTGAGTTTCACATTGTAGATTAAGACACCAAAGTCAAGATGTCTGCATATTGGGGTCAAATTTACTTGCCTAAAGATAGGTATCTTGAGACATCTGAGATAATCTACGGCATATAGCTGTTGGCAAATATGACATTCTGGAACAGGAGCAGGAATCCAGGATTGTCTCATATGGCACTGACTATCTACATTCAAGCAACTGAAACCTTCACAAGGTGTCTGCGTGAAAAGTGCTTGTCTCAGCCACTGTTATAGCTAACAGAGATGTAGTCACTGCTGGCAAAATGTAGGTCTGTGCTAAGGTGATCTGAATATATCTCTAAGCTCCACTGACTGCTTTGACTAGATCTCCATTGAGTATAATGGGAACTTAGACAGCTAGTACCTATACAAGCACCTACACATAGGCACCTAATTCACAGAATCACAGAATCACAGAATCGCTGAGGTGGGAAGGGACCTCTGGAGATCATCTAGTCCAACCCCCCTGCTCAAGCACGGTCACCTAGAGCACATTGCACAGGATTGCATCCAGGCGCGTTTTGAATATCTCCAGARAAGGAGACTCCACCACCTCTCTGGGCAACCTGTTCCAGTGCTCTGTCACCCTCACAGTGAAAAAGTTTTTCCTCATGTTCAGATGGAAGCGTCTGTGTTTCAGTTTGTGCCCGTTGCCTCGCATCCTGTCGCTCGGCACGACAAGTGTCTTAATTTGTGAGCTGAATCTTACCTTATGTGTTATGGAGATTTCCATTAATTATTGTTTGTATTAGAATATTAAATTCAAAATTGTAATGACTCAGGAAAAAAAAGACTTACTATACTCCTGAATAAGCAAATCTCCATATTTAAAAAGATATATCCATCAATTTAATAAAGGTGACGTGTGACTTGATTTTATTTCAAATTTAATTTTCACTTGAATGTGAAATTTCGATAATGTCTATGAAATTTAGATAATGTTTGTGTGTTTCATGAAAATAAAAAAGGCAAAGATAAGATAATTGACTTCAACATATCAATTTTATTTGAATATGATCTCCAGTCCAATATTACCTGAACTGTAATTTTTTTGTGAGAAGAACATGGGTGCTAGCTTTTTTACTTAGAATAATAATAGATTTGTCTGATGATCCATTTTCCCAACAGTTTGTTGCAAGTGAAAAAGTTTGGGAGAAGGTAATGATGTTGGCAAAAAAATTACATCAGGAAATTTCTGGGGTTGGGAAATGCACGATGAAAGACCCCATGAAAGCCGGCTAGTTGGAACACTCATACGTAACATGGAAGAATTAAGTGAATATTTCTGAGCTGCTGGCTTCAGAATCTCATTTTACATTCCAGATATCTTGCAAACAGACACAGCCTTGAGGCATCTCATGTCACAAACCAGTGCCTCAACCCTCAAGTTACACAGTAAATGATTCTGATTCTTACTCGAGTCTCATCTATACTCCAGACTTCTGCTGCAGTCAGAATGGAGGATAAAGCATGATCTGGCATATACCTGTGAAATATACCTGTAAAACAAGAACAAAACAATATTTATATTATGCCAAAAACTTTTACAGTTATTTTAAAAAAGGAAAAGTACAAATGGTACAAAATGCAGTCACTAAGAACAATTTGCCAGCATAACATAACTTTGTCTGTACCAGTAAAACCAGTAAAAAAAAAAAATGTTGTGGATATACATTTCATCTCCCTTTTTGGAAGCTGTTATACTTCATAAAACTACTTTAATATTCACTGGATGTGAAGGAGAGAGACTGACTTCTGTCACAGGGCTGAGGGTGTAGCAGCCTCGGATAGTGCAAAGCAATACTTTTGTTTGTGCCTACATTGGAATGTAGGGGTGAAAACACCTGCATTTGGGTTTCCCATGGAGAGTAAGACAGTGGCTGTTCTGGGATGCTTTTCCTCGCTAGCTCATCCTCTTTCTCTTTTTGCTTTAGTGCTAGAGAGTTAGAACGGAATGTCATAATCCATTGAAACTATAGTGGACATTCAAAGTGACAAAGTGGCAAAAAAGGTCTGGACTCTTCTTGTTTCCACCTGCTCTGGCAGACACCTCAGAATCACACCCAAAAGGCAACACTTACAGTGGCAGAGCCTCCTTGCTCTGCTGACTGAGTCACTGCTAGTTAGCTTTGTCTTTAGTAATAATTTCCTTTTCTCATCCTGTGCAGGCCCAGTGAATCTGAGGTAATACGGCTTCAGGCTTGTACAAGACTTACACACATACATCCTGTGGTAGATTTATTAAGCTACAAGAAGATGGATCTCAAGGGCATGACATACGAGCCTGGGCAAATCTCTTACAGATTCTCTTTTAATGTTATCATTTTAAGGATCATTTTTTATATCCAGTCATTAATTTTCAAAAGACTGTTTTATTAAAACATAAGAATTAGGGTAAGTACGGGATTTTAGCACTTAGTTTTGCAATATACAACAGTTGTATTGTCTCATCTGGATTGTAAACACGTGCAGATCATAAATTTACAGGGCAACATGACAAATGAAAGAAAGAGTCAGAGAGTTTCATGTCTGGATGTAGTGGTGCTAGCAGCTGTTATGTAGCTGCTTTTGCTTTGAATATTATTGTGCCTCTTGATACTGCTATAAAAGTGGTAAGGATTTTCCTCTTGATAATTCATTCTGATTAGTCTTTTGTGTTGGGATAGCTTTTCTTATTGAATAACTGGCCATTTTTATCGCTATCATTAACTACCTATCCCATTTTTCCCTTTCTTTGCTCGTAACCACACAGAGTAAAAGAGCTTAAAAACATATAATTTAAAAAGTTTAATCTTTAGTAACATAAAGCAAAGAGAGAGAAATCTCCAGAAAGATATTTATAAAAAAAAGTTTGGCTGTCACTTTCAGGGAACTTCTCTGAGTGGAAGAGCGGCGCCACGTTAGTCACTGCTCGTAGATTTATGCAGTAGCTTTTCATTTCAAAACATTGCGGCATTTGTTGATGTCTCTAGCTCCTGCATAAGAGTATTCTTAGATTTTTGTAAGCTGCAGATTTTCAAATAAGAAATCTTCAAAAACTGTGGAGGTTTAGAGTTTTTTCCAGTCTAGTCTAGAGCTTTTCCTTTATGTAAAAAAAAAAAAAAAAAAAACACTAGAAAACTGTTGATAAACTGGCAGTCGCATGATGAGGATGAAAATGTGTCCACATACATGTGTTTTTTCAGCTGTGGGAAATATGTGAACTTGTGCTAGACTGTATATTCGACCCACTCCTTATGGCTGAGAAGGTAATCTGAAGTTCACTATTGCTTTACATTTTATAATAAATAATGGAGTGATACAAAGATTAATGAGGAGGGTATAATTTTAATTATAGCCTTTTTATGTAACACAACAGAGTCTGTTCAGAATATAATTACATGGATAAATAAAACCTGCCTTTTTGAACAAAGAAAGGATTATTTTTTTTCCTGACCATTTTTTACACTTCGGTTGGAAGTTTCATTCCTGAAATAAGCTGAAATAAGAGTTTTATTCTACAAATACAGACAGCGGTATTTTACCACATGGTCTACAGGATTATTTTAAGTGCTGGGAGTTGTTTGTATTTCTGTCATGAAATAAAAATGATCTTGAATCTAGAATATCACCTTGAAATGGTGAATAGACTGACTTATTAAAAACTATCTTAAAGAGCAAGTCAAAGTGCACTAGAAGGGTGCATCAGAGCAAGAGAAATCCCCAAGGAAAATTTTAGCCCACTTTGCCATTTTTACCCCTGAAATCTCCTTGGGACAATAATAGCACCGTGCCCATTGCAAGCAACATAGCATGAACTTCCCACTGGCCCACAGGAGTAGCAGAGCACAGAAACAGGCAAGACAGTTAATTCTGTTCCTTAACCTTGCCATTACTTTTAGTAGGATAGCAAGGTAAAATACATTAACTGTTACTAACTGTTGCAGAAGTCACAGCAAAGAGTAGAGAAAATTATAAGGCACTTCCTCAAGTGCTCAGATATACAGTTGAAAGTCATTCCTAACTCTGCTACTGACTCATGTCTATAGAAACCAGGTATCATTTCGCTTCCTCAGTTTCCCTGTTTTTACAATGAGGACAGTGATCTTTACTTACTCCACTTGCTCCATAAATATGTGTGGATGGATACATTTAAACTCTTCTTTTTTTTTTTTTAAGTGGGTGAGGGGAGACTTTTTCCCTAAGCTTTTTAGTTGTGCGCCTGCACAGACTATTGCTTCCATGGCCTGAGACTCACTACTGGAGTCAAAATGTCTTTAAGTCTCGTAGAATTGGCTCTCAAGTAAGAGAGTCTTCTTTATTAAACCCCAGACCTCCCTTTATTCTCAAGATTAAGCAGAATCTCCTTTCTACTGGAACTAACAATTCTCTTTTATTTAAAGATAAATGAAATTCAAATGCCATAAATATCACAGGCAAAACTATGCAATGCAGGCTTATTTGTGTGTTTATAGCCTCATATAAGTTTGCAGTTCTGCACAATTTTTTAATTACTTCTGTTATTAAATCTTCTTATAGAGGATATAAGAGTTAGTGAAGAAAGAGAACAATATGTAGCATTTCTTGGCAAAAACAGCCTTCAGCAAAGACAACAACTATCTGATATTTCTCAGCTTTCTTTGGGTTTGCTTCAAAGCAAAAAGTTAGTGGGCAAAACTTAAAAATCTCAGATGTTTTCCAACCTTTTTTCCATCTGAAGACGTTTATCTAAAGTCTTTAAAAACTTCTGGCTTCAGCTCACCATTTTCTGCGCAAGCAAAGAGAAAACAGGGAGTGAAGAATGAAGAGTAACTTAAAGCTGAATGACTTTTCCCCCTTTTATTTTTAGCTTTGTCTGCCATGTGGGAGCAGAAGGGTGCAGAGGGCTATACCCTGGCCACCATTCTGTGGAGGACAATAGTTGCATTTTATGCCCTTGTGCCATGTTGCCTAAAATTCCTCCTCTGATTCAGACAACTCCACAGACTTTCCAGATCACTCCACACTAGGGAAGGTAGATTTTAAAAGTGGTGACCAGAGATAAATACCTTAACCAGATTTATAGAGACAATCACACATTCACACTAATATGAAGACTTTTTGTTATTAGCTGTATATCTCTGCATTAGGGAATGTCACCAGTTTGACTCACAGACCATATTCCAGGCATTCTTCCAAGTAATTCATTGTGTACGTATCAGTCAGCAGAAGTCACAAATCTCGGATTACTCTCTTCATCAAATTAGGCTAGGACCTTCTATATTTACAGCAGAAGAGCAGTGATATCAGAGCTTTATAAACACATTAGAATTTCATTCTTGCTCACTGATTTCAAAACTATCTAATAAGACCTATAATGGTAGAGTTTTTTTCTACATATATATTTATATGACACAAGTTATTTTTTGGTGTGAAAAATGGTATTATTACTATTTACATTGTGTGTGTGTTAAAATGATTATCTGCTTTCCAATTACTGATCAACATCTTCAGGATAGTTGTTACGAACTGGAGTCCAGTGTCCTCATTTCCAAAACATAACCCTCCTTTATTTAACCTAAATGAATTCTCTTAATAAGTGCTCTTACTTAAAAAAGCTTGTATCTGCATAAAGCCATTAGGGGAGATTGTAGTTAAGTATATATCTGACAGCTAAGGGTTCTGGCATGTGATGGTTAGGAGAGTCTGCAACACAGATCCCCACAGATTTATTCCAAAAATTGCTGAAACAATGGAAAGTTTCTCAGTTGGGCTTGGCTCCAAATGAGAAAATTCCTTTCAGTATGTACATACTGCTACTATATTAAGTTAATTATGTGTTATGGAATTTAGGTGCTTGCTTAAAGTTTCTGGTATCACGAGAAAAATATTAGTGAGAGAAGAAGGGGACTAGGAATTCTAAAGTAAAATGAACAGGATAGCATAAGATAGAAAGATAGTGCTGGAAAAGAAACTACCATGCCTGTGAATAGCTCACAGGTAGTTCTCCAGAATCAATTTTGTTCAATGTTCTAATCCACAACCCTTGCACTGAGTTCTGATAAAAACTACTAATAGCATAACATTATCCTTTATCATTTTAACTCAAAGGAAAAGAATGACATCAAAGACTGGAATAATAGAAATGGGCTGAAGTGTAACAGCAAAAAAAGGCAAGGCCAGGAATGTGGTGATACTTTAATGAAACCTCTAATTTTAAATTAGGAGTTTATCCATAGTACATCGCTGAGAACAAGATGGACCTCAGGGTCATCTCAGAAATAATATCAGGAGCAAATGTTTTGGAGCCTTGAGAAAGACAAATATGTAATAAAATATATCAGAGATGTTTTCAACAGAGAAAGGGATATATTTATACCTGCTGATCAGGCACAGGCAAGGTCTCATCTGAAATACAGTACCTTTGCTTAGGAAATGTGATTTCAAATTGGAATAAGTGCAAAACTGATGACTGGGGAGACAGAATCCATGATACCTGACAAGTGTGAAAGGGATTGTTTCATTTAGCCTGATAAACTGAAGGCTGAGAAAAGATAGGATTGCTATGTATAGCTAGAACAGTCCCTGTAAACACTAAGGAAAGAAAACAAAACAAAACAAAATCTAAACTAAAATGCAGTCTGGGCAGCAGAACAAATGCATCTAAAATAACCAAGAATAAACTTAATGCAGTGAGCTTCTGGAAAAGCTCCCCAGAAGGTATGGGAGGGGGAGAAAAAAACCCTCAAACCCTAACAACTTCAAAATGCTAGAGCTGGCACAGACTGTAGAAGGCACTTGTTTTACTCTTGTGACCAGCAAGAAACTGGGTGTGCTCTGAGCAAGCAGGGGCTCAGGCATTTCGATCTAAATATGGGAACAAGTAGGTGGTGAAGTCACCTGCCGATGACAAAGTCAGTTGGAAAGTGTATATCAGTTGGGATACTTACTCGTATGTTTTTATAGGGGCTTAGAAGGAATGATTGAGAAGAGTATGGTAGTTAGAGATGAAATTTCTTATTTGCATTCCTCCAAGTATCAAACACTGATTATTTTCACAATATATTGCAAGCTGGCAATACTGTACTGCTCCAGTGTGTTCAGAAGTCCTTCAAAGTAAAACATCTGCTACCATAGCGGTAGCATACTGATTTCCCAAATCCCAGAGATTCAAGACAGCAGATGGAGACTTCATCTGAGCAGATGAGATCACTTTACTTATCATGGCACTTTTTACTTAGCAAGGTTCCTGTCTGCACTGAAAAATTGCTGATTTTTAAAATGAATGATTTTGAAATCCCCTGACCTCTCCAATACCAGTTTCAGTTTACACCTGAACACCTTCTGTAAATAAAAGCTGTGGACTGATATTTAATTCCATTACATCAGGAGTTATTTCATCCTTTCATCTATGTCACAATCAAAGGCTTAAATTTGCACAGAAAATATTTGCCTGTATTTCAGAAAAAAAAAATAAGTGAATAGCTAAATTGCTCTAAATAAATATGGCAAAAAACAAAAGTGAAAGATCATTCCAATTTTTAATAAGCAAATTGAGACTATTGATATCAAAGTGCCTTCTTCACTAGATTTTTGATAAAAGAGAATGCATAATACTGAAAGACGATTGCAGGCCTGTTAGCCAAATATGGCAAGCTGATCCTGACCTGGCCAGATTCAGATATCTGCAAATTTAAGTATTCTCCACAGAGGAAAATACAGTCTTTCAAGACTTCAGTGATGATGATTATGGGAAATAAGTCTTTAGCATTATTCTCTTTTATATCTTTTTTTAGCTAGTAAATTTACTTCTCAATGACATTTTATTTCCTAAGACTCAAAGGCCTATGTCAAAAAATACCACTTGAAAATTCTGAGAGCCCACTATAAGAGTTTTTTAAGCTTTCTTGACTAGCACTGAAAATATGGAACAGCTATTAAACTGCTGTTCCCCTAATAAACATTAATTATAAGACAGCAGGTGATTAATCACTGATAATGAGCTATGGATGACTTGTACCGGTCAGTTAATAGTGTCATGGTCCTTTATTGCTGAAAATAATTAAAACTAATAAAAGATTGTATGGTGAATATGCCTGATATAAATCGGCTTATAGTACAAGAAACAGGCCCTCAAATGTTAGAGGAATTTCTTATCCTGTTATCGTAACATGTTAGCCCAGTGGCTATGGCACTCACAAAGGAGGAAGACCTGAAATTTCATCCCTGCTCTAAGGACCATGTGAAGCACGACATGGATTTGGCTTAGAACTTACAACTGTTGTATTTCTCCTCAAGGTAAAAGTCCTAACCAGCATACTGCAGTTATCCTCTCTTATTGCTCTTCCCTGGCACAAGGAATCTTTAATTATGGCTTAGAAAATGAATCCTTAATAGGAAGGAAGCTTCTATCACCTTTCCATTTCTGGAACGACCTGTAGATGATTCAAAAGAGAGAGAGAATTTGAAATCTTTGACTGCGAATAAAATGCAATCCTGGCCTTTTCCATGCTAGAATATGGCATCAAGTTCAATACCATTCTGTTTTTAGGTCTTTTCTAGGGGAAAAGGGGCAGCAGTTGTGTAATAGAAACAGTGTTACAGCCTTGAAAGAGGTTCAAGGCCATTAATATTGAATAATATTTTACACTTTCATTTGCTCAGAATGAAGGGGTTTCTCTACACATGTTATCCTATTGGCTAGCTTAAACATCTCACTGTTCAGCAAGCTGACTGCTGTGAATCTAACTCTGCCCATGTACTCTGTCATAACCTGAGGGTTTGTCAGTACAAAAACCCCCTCCCTCTGGCTTGATGTATGTGGCGCATACCACAGGATGGATTGCATATATAAGGCTAAACTTTCACCAGAAACAGGTCTCGCCCATACTGCTTTTTGCAGATGGTTCCTTGCTTTAGTTCCCAAACCATGCTTGGCGTTGTTGGGAAAGTGCTAGCTGGTCCAAGGTAAAACCATGGCAGGGAGTATGCTAACAACTAACAGTACAGGCAATTGCAGAACAGTGTTTGAGCCCATGTCCTGGCCCTGTCCACTTTATTATTACAGATATAGTCCTTGGTGTCTATCTTAGGGCTGTAGATTAAGGTTTCTGGGGCCAGGTGCCTAAACATTAGATTTTATCATGCTGATGTTAAAAGACTTGTTTCAAGTAGCCTCTTCACCATTAGCTGCCAAATTAATAGTTAACAATTCTAATATTAAGGCCATATAGAAATGCAGTTTGCTGAAGATGAGAAAATTAAGGACAGTTTAGGGGGATAAAGTTTGGAAACTTTTATTTTTAACGTGGTACGTAAAAGTATGTGTTTCTATATGATAAGCGAAAGTATCAGTTCAATACGCACGAACAGATGTTAATTCAGTCCCTAGTTCTTTTTGTAGTAGAATTTTGTAGTAATTAGCTTACTTTATGTTGCCCCCTTCCATTTTTTTCAGCCTTTGTTAACATGTCATGTATTAAATTCTGATCTTGCAAACATTTACATAGATGAGCAACTTCACAAATACCAGCAGCCAAAATCAAGCCAATTTGACTGCTCACATGAGTGTCACTGGCATTTGTAAACTTTTCTGAAAATTCACATTAGATTGCAGGCGAGATCGTAATTGAAATTTCTGGATTTTTTTACTATAGTTTTACACCAGTGCTATTCCATTCACATCAGTGAGCTACTTCCGCTTTACAATTATGTAAAGAAAAAGGATATGGTGTTCGGCAGGTTTTCGGGTGTTGTACAAACAGATAAGGTAATAGCTCTTAAAAAACTCAGTACTCTAGTCTAATTAAGCATAATATGCTGCAGAATTAGTATTATTGATTTTTACTACTTGATTTGCTCTTTGGATTGCAAAAGTTCCCAGTAATTGTTAATGACCAACTTTAGTAGGTCATAGAAAGTAGGTGAAGTAGGGAAAGAGAGAAGAAAGACTGGATACAGAGATACAGAAAGGAAGGAGCAGGAGTGAATGAGAAAAATAAGAAGAAAGTCAGGAAATAGAAGAGATTAGGGTAAGAAAGAGAAGAACACACACAGGAAAGAGAAGGAGTAGATAAATGTGAGATCTGTCAATAGTCACCTTTCAAGACTTATTTGTCTTGGATTTTTGTACTTTTTTAAAGAAAAAATGCAATTAATAGTTTATATATCATCAGAATAAAACTTTGAAAATAAAAAGCAATGTGAAATATAAACAAAAGTATTAATATAAATCACTATTCAATTGACAGTATTAACGTGTAGGCCAATTATAGCTAGTGTGATGAAAGTCAAATAGTGAAATAATAATGTGACATTTTAATATGTCTTGACAATGAGCTTAGGAACTTATCCTATCAATAACAGGAGGAACAACTTTTTTTTTTTAATCTCAATTGTACATAAGTGATGGAAATTCACTCATGACATTATCTTGGCAAAAATATTATTTTCAAGGCTGAAGATCTGGCAATATGACATCTTTTTTTTATTCTTTACTATGTATTTTTGTGATTAAAAATGATTCCTTGCAGGGACATCTGGGTCATTTGAAACTTTCTGAAAACTGTAGTGTTTTGGATGAGAGCTCATATGAGCTTGCTGCCAGATTTCAGATGAGATGTAAAACCAACCTTCTGACTGCTTGTAGTCATTAAAGAGCAGAAGATACTTTTTGGAAGAGTAGTACTGTAGAGCACCCACTGTGCTGGCCAAATTCCAATGTGGAAAATTACATTCTGCCTTCTGACAATTGCCTTTCATATTTCAAAAAGCAAGTCTTGTTTTTTACATGCTGTCCTAGATATTAGACATGTGACTAACTTGGAGCATGGTGCTAAATCCATCACATGCTTATCTACCTTGCTGAATTGAGACCCTGATGCATTTATTAACTCCGTTAAAGACGTGTCCCTTTTCAGTCAGTGGGATGTCAATTTAACATCTATATAAAACACACAAAAAAGTTATATATAACATTCACATCACAGTTTAGAAGGTAATAATTCAGGAAAGTGCAATGCTGTGTGTCTCATATTAATGATACCTTTGCCTCAATAAACTGTTCCTGTAAGCTATGACGCACATTTAAACACACAGACGTGATGTGCTTCCTCCATACACTTGCGTACTTGCAATTTTAGGCACCTGCAAAGCCACGTAAATTTTGAGTTGCAGATATACAAATCGAATTTTTCATTTATAAAAAGCAATGATGAGAATTTTAAAAGCTCAGATTACTTGTGTGAGACTGCCGACACTGAAGCTGGAGCAAGTTTAGAATAATGTTGAACCCTTCCACAAATATCTCAATTGCAAAGGCAAGTGATTAAAACTTCCTTAACTCTTTTTAAGAAGGTAATCATTCTTATTCTGAAGCAAAACCCAAACTATATCAAGTTAGAAGGTGAATGTTAATGAAAAGGATACTGTATGTGTGCAAATTATAACGTAATACTACCTCAGAATTTAAGAGGCAGCAGCTACAATGGTTTGTCAAGCACTGTGGGATCCTTCAGGATGAAAGGCAAAGTACAGCGAGATCATTATCATTATTTTAGTAATAAGGATCCACTTTGGACAGGATTATTTTTCTCCTGTTTTGGATTGTAATTACATATAACATCCTTGATAAGATCAGGTGCCATGCTAAATTCTGCAGATTTACTCTGCATAAAACAATGTAACAACCATACATGTTTTCAGATAAACAAATAACTTAAAATCCTATCATCAAACTAATGTTTTAGGACTTCTTCAAAGATTGAAATCAGTCAGATAGTGTTTCATGTTCCGGCAAATAATTTGTTCAATAGAAAGAGCCATAATGTTTCTGTAGCAACATGTTAAATATATAATTGCCAAGCAAATGCACACTCTAAGAACTTGTGACATAAGTTTAATAGAAGTGTTAAATTATGCTTAAAACAAAAGGTTTTTGTTTATGATTCATATACAAATGGCATACAAGTACATATGGTATTTTTTATTGATGACTAAATGCAACTTACTCTATGCACAAATAAAGCGAAAGACAAAAAGCCCTGCCTTATGTATTGTACAAAAACTATTAGTAGATGGACATTTAATAGCTGTACAAGTGTATCCTAATGAACCTTAAGAGATAGTATAGCTTTCCTTGTAATTGCTGACAACTGTGTTGCTTTAGGTTTAAGACTATGCACATTTATCAGAGATGCCATTGACTTGTACTTGTTCTGTTTATTGATTGCTTAATTAGTTTCCAAGATACTAATCAAGGACAGATGCAAGTGTTTAAGCATATCTTGCTGTGTCTTACTCTGAGCACAAAATTTTGGAGCAGCTGTGTGATTTGAACAAATAAATTAACCCCAGTGTACTGAACTTGTTTGAATCATGGTGTAGAGTGCAATGTTGATGAAGTAATATTGTCTGTGTAGTAAAATGAATTTGGGGGAAGTTGATATGCTGACTGATCCTCCAAGAAGTAACTGAAAAGAAGGCTTTCCAGAGAACAGTGCAAAAAGAATCTTCTTTTCTCTTCCTTCTATATGTTATTGTTGTTGTTGACTAAACGTAGTCTCTAATAGTCAGGATGAAAAGGGTTTGCTCACAGTGACAATGTCTGGGGATTTCTCTGTCATAGAAATCAAATTGAATAAATGTCAACATTCTTAGCTGGAAACATTATACAGCACTAGTAAAGCTGGATAAATAATGGATCGTGGAGGGTGATATCATCTCAGAAAGTTGAAAACCGAGTTTAAGCCAAAACAATGTTTTGTTTTGACAAAAGCAAAATGCTTTGTTTGAATTTGGTCGTTTTAAATCGCTATTGAGTGTTTTATCTTGAATAAAATTACAGGAAAATTTGAAAAGAAAAACAAATGCAAACTGAAAAAATAAATATGTTTTGGTTGAAAATGTTGATATAACATGTTTTGATTTTCTGAGGTGCTGTTTTCCTTAAACAATAATTCAGCAAAACTGACACAAATTCACATTATTTGGGCTTACTGAATTAGTATTTTTTACAAAAGAAGTGTTTGGTGTAAAAAACAGCACACAGCTCTATCATAATAATAATACCATATATAAGAATAGTCTGGCTGTCTAAGCATAGAACTAAGAGCAGGCATTTCTCATTCATGATTCTATATTATGAACTTATGCTTTTCACATGCCTTTAAAAACCAAAAGCTTTTTTTCCAGTTTTGTCTACATAATAGAAATAAACCACAGACCCATTGAGAAAAACAGTTTTTCTCAGGTTTTAACAAAATATTATATGTTGATAGGAAAGAATGTCTACTGCTGCATAAATGATCACAAAGAATATTTACTTTCTAGTGACCTCTGAAAGTTTTACTGGTTGTTCAGCATACTTTTTATAGATACTTTTTGAAAGATGATCAGGAAAGCACTCACATTCTTCAGGTCAGCATAGAGCTGACATTTAATGCACTTTTTCTAGCCCCTTCCCCATATAGGCTGAACAGTCCAGTACTCAAAAGTATGTCTCTGTTGTCTGAGAAACTACTTTGCTGTGCTACCCACAACTGTTTAATACAAGACCAGAACAATGGTCTTCAAGGCTCCCATTGTATCTGTAGGCAGCAGAGATGCGAACACTTCCCTAGCAAGCAACCTCACATTTAAACTCAAAGGACACTGAACCAAGAGACTGCCTTAAAAAAATTCACTGGAGAGGAAAAGTGAAAAAAAAAAAAATTACAGGAGCCAATTTTTTTTCAAAAAGTCTTTATTAAAAATGATTTGTCACAGGTGAGACTTTGAATAAGGAGCAACATAACTGTCATCAAAAAAATCCATACATCTTTCCTATTTTCAACAAATACATCAGCCTATTATTAGCTTACACAGATAAATGAACATGCAATTTTGTTCAAATGCTGCATGTATGCAAGGTCAGCAGATACCTTACCTATGCATTATTTAGTAATAGTGCCTTACTACTAAAATATCAATTGTTATGTCAATCACCATTTCAATAATACATGGGAAGAAAACATGCCTGAGCTTAGTGCTTGGAAGAGGATCTACCTGCTTGTCACTCACCGGTATTTTTCCAAAAATTCTGAAATCAGTAACAAGATAAGGATCAAGACAGTTCATGATTTTGAAACTTCATAAAGCTGGGTAGCAACAGTTTGTGGCCTTGAATTCTACTTGTATAAGAAGTGTTTCTGCTCTTGGTACCACTAAAGACTCAGATTCCATTCTAAACTTTTGTTTCCATGGTAAAAATTAACCATTTTGCTAAGTATTCATATTAAAGGACTCATTCAGGATGGGTAACGGCTGCATAGGGACAGTTTGTTAATTTTTCAAAAACCTAGGGGTTATATCATTATTTGAAACAAATATGTTAGATTGAATCCAGCGGTTTTTAGAATAGAAATGCTTGGCCATTTCCATTTGCCCTTTGCAACAGAAGTGACATCAAGATACTTCCAGTGAATACCTCTATCAGTTTTATTTCCTCATCTACTTCCACTTTTATGTGGACAGATATTATAATCCCACAACTATTCAGAACTTTCTCACATTCAAATAGACAAAATTGAACTTGGGACTTGTAACAAAACTAACCTCAGGAAACATTCCCATTACACTGTTTGTTTTCAGATATTTTATTTTTATATCAAAAGAATTATGATTATGACTGTAGACCTGAAGAAAGAACATCTTAAAGCCAAATCTTTGAAGAAACTGAGTTAAGTGTCAAGTGTAAAAGAAATCTAAAAGATATGTGTTAATTTTTCAAAAGTGGACAGTAGCCTACTAAAAAATTAAATCAGTAGAACAAAGAAAACACCAGAAACACGGTGGTTTTACAGACTGGCAGAAAATGAAGAAAAAATCATAGAAACTAAAGAGTGACTAATAACAGGATCATAAAATTAGAAAACTGCAAGATTTACTCCACATTATTGGTGTGACTTGCACATCCAGATCATGCAGTAGTTTGGGGACATTTTAAAGAACAGTCAGCACAATATCATTATAATCCTCCTGCAAACCCTAACTACACATCAAAGGAGTAAAAATGACTGGTGGTAGTCATTTGTTCTCCTCAGTACACAGTGCATTCAAATCATCATTTACTGTCAGCACCAAGAGACTTCATACACAGTAAGAGATTATATATTAGAATTAGATACTCCAGAAGCCGTTGAATCCAAAGGAAGAATTTAATAAGTCTGCATGTAGTCAGCAGCATGCTCCAGCTCTTAATAAAACAAACCTAGAGACATGGGAAGCTTAGTCATATTCAAAATAACAACTGAGATGTGGATCTTGATCATATTATTGCTATGGCTCAATAGCTATTTTCTAGAAATGCACCTACCCAAACTATTGATTTTCAAAAATAACACTCTATACACTTCATTTCTTGATGCAATGCAGATCACACACTAGGCAATGTTCTGAAGAGGTAAAAAATAGGGCATTGTCAAAATGCTACTCTAAGATGCTCAGCGTTACCTGAAGAAATGTCTTATTAAATCCGTTAACTTCATTGAAGCTCTTTAAAAACACCACCTTAAAATGGACAAATACATGGTTTACTTAATAAAGTTCCAACATTTAGTTATCACCAACCTCAAACCATTGTGGGCTGATAATCAAACTTTTATCCAACCTTAAAAACATCTACATTCCTAGAGGGAGGATAGACATTTGGGAAGCAAATGAAATTCTGCTCTCCCTAGTGCCACTCAGTAAGCATTCAGCTCCAAGAGTAACACGGATGCTTCAGAAAACAGTAGGAACAGCCAAGAACAAACAGTTCCTAAAATCTCCAGTGGCACAGACAGTAACAGGGTGACATTGCCTCCTTCCACTTGTCATGATCATTTCAAAGATGATGCTCAGAATCCTTGGAAATTTCAGGATTAGTTGCTTTCCAATCCTGAGAGCCAATGCTTTTCAAAAATCTTCTAGCATTGCATACTTTAACTTCAAATCTATCCCTAGTTTGGCTGTTCATTGTAGTAGATGCATGCATAATAGCTCTGTAAGAGTGAATTCCTGTATGTCTGTTTTTAACTGTAAGAGTGAATTTATTGGGAAATAGCTTTCCTCAGTATGATAGTTACTATTAACACCACAGTCTCTAAAAACACATGGCATCTTTTATTTAAGGTAAAAAGAAACCACTAAAAGCAGATATCTTGAAAATTTTTTAGATCTGATTAAGCAAAGTTCTAAAAGCTATGCTTAAGCAACCAAATAATGCCATTCTTACTCCTTAAACTACTGAATTTTAAGTACTCAACTCAAGTTCTTTGATCAATGGGATTTTTAGGAAGCCACAAGACAAACATGTCTATTTGCAATTCAGGCTTGTGTTCCAAAGATTTGAGACTGGAGGAGAGTAGAATAAAAAAAAAAAAAGAGAGAGAGAGAGAATTATAGCAGAAACATTGTAATGAGGATTCTTTAACATTCTTTTTTTTTCTTCCTTTTACTTTCCTACAATGATGCAGATAATTAGAAATGTATTTTGGTTTTGATGAAGCCAAAATTGTTCTCAGGCCAAATCTACCTTTTCCGACAGAAAATAAAATCCTGCTTATTTATGCTTATTTATTGAAGTATATATACTGAGTATCTATGGATTATATATATATACACACACACACACACACACATATATACACGCACATGTGTTTATATATGCATGTGTATATATATGTATGTGTGTGTGTGTGTATGTATATATATACACTTATACACACATGCATCACAGGTACAAGTGCCTGCTTAAGAAAGAAATCTCATGGAAAACGTAGAGACTTTGTAGAGAACCTTCTCCCTTGTCTTTTCAGTTACCACAGCGGATATGTCTGGAAGTGCTTGTTTTCAAAACTGCATTCCATTAAATTATTAAACTTTCCAGCTTGCCATGTTTTGAATAAAACAGAAATGTTTCAGAGTCATGAACATAATTTTCAGTAATGATGTAACCTGTGGCATCAGAAGAAGAAAAATAACAACCTGCTCACATAGTCAAATAGCTCTTAATAATGTATATGTAATGCAGTTTCATCCTTTGCTTGCCAGGTAGAGAAGAACACTGAAGTGTAAAAGTCAAACAATCTCATCTCCTCTCCAATCTGCTCAACAACAAATTCAGGGAAAGCAAAAGCAGCATTTTATGTACAGGTGGTCCTGAGGCTGTTCCAGCCCAACTTCAGGACTGCTCAGCAGCTGCTGTTCAGGGGACTCCACAACAGTTAGTTAATGCTGCTTAAACAGCATTATCTTTGGCCCGGTTATCGTGCACTGAGCTGCGCTAAATACAATGCTGTAGAGAGAAACTGATTTTTGGCTGTTAAAACCCTGTCCTCCATTATGCTGAGGAAACTCAGCTGAATACCCACAGAGATGCTTCTAAGGTCTATTAAGAGGGAACAGCATGGAATTTGCAGTTGCATCAAAGATACTGCATCAGATCAGTGTTACATAACAAATTACCACAGTTTTAAATGGTGAAGAAAGAGGAGTGTGATTATGGGAGATTGATATAATTAATATTTCCAGTTTAATAGTTAGCATTTGGAGAGGTTTAGTTTCACAGTATGTAAGTAGCTAAAAGAAATATTTCTGCTGGATATTGCACTCTTATTTTTCACTTATAGACAATCATTTGCTAAGTCAATCCTATATTAAGTGGCTATAAGTTTCAACACTGATAATGAAACTCAGAACTATAAACACACCAAGTTAATTCATGCATTTGATCCTCTTTACTTGTCAGAGAACTATGTTTCTGTAAATTATACTGAATGTATAACTGACATTTGAAAAGCTTGTTGGATTCCACGGAGTCCAACTACCACCCAAACTTCTTGACAATATCATATATATATATATATATATATATATATATATGAAAATTAAATTAAAATTCCAAGTGGATCTTCCTTTCTTGGTGTCTGGTTATGGAAACAAACACCCAGTATGCTCCAAACAATTCTCCAGACTTCTTTCAAGGGAATTCTTCCATTCATGCTCCCTTTCAAACATATTACCCTTCCACTCCAGCATTTTAGGGTGTCTTGAACAACTCTGATTCCATGATATGATAAAGCAGCTGTGAGCTGTGTAGCTTCTGGTTTCTGAGAAAATTCAACAAGTGGTTGCTTGGGACTTCTGCACCACAATGAACATGCAGCAGCTATTTCATGTTATTTGCAGTCTAGTCACATCTGAAGACTTGCCTGCTTGTGAAACCATGTGTCTCCCTGGGCCTTAGAAACAACTGAGATCCATAGCAATATTTGTGTTGAAACATCATTGATATAAATGAGTTCAAGGTGGTGGCAAACAATCTTAAATTGAGGTTTGCAGTTTCATAAGGCACCCCTGTGCATGTCTGTGCCAGGGAGCAGCAAGAGCAGCGCTGGTCCACAAGGCAGGATGAGCCAAGAGCCAAGGGTGTGTGTGACAAAAGCAGGCAGTGCCCTCCCTGACCACCGTGCAGCTTCACATCAGGCCAGGGTGGTGAGAGGGAGAGGGTCCATAAGCAGTCCCAGACCAGGTGAGGTAATGAGTCAGGTCCAGGGTCCCTACAGGGAGTCCCATCAAAAACAGCAGGGGACGGCTGGAGAAACTGTACCTACAACACAGGTCCAAGGTCTGTCCAGGAAGTCCAGCAAACCAGGGCAGCAGGAGACAGGGCTGGGCACAAGTTCACCTACAGTGTAGCTCAGGGCAGGTTTGGGTGTCCAGGCCTCAGTCTAAATGAAGCCCCTGGGCACATGGGCAGAGGGAGTCATTGTTAATAGTACATGCTACTTTTTATGGAGAGTTTATATGCATCAAAGATTTGAAAGGATTTTCATTAAACCATATCAGGTTCAAACGAGTTAGAAAGTAATGACATGTTTTAATGGATATTTGACATATATAGCACTATGAAGTCTCTGAAGTATTTACTAAAATATCTGTGCAAAATCATAAGTGTGTTTAGATCTGGCAAGATTTTGGTTAATTAGATTATAATTAGATTTGTTTAATTAGGTTATATTGCAACTAAAACCTGCATCCTATGGTGAATTAAACTAAACTATCTTAGTGCTCCTGTATATTGGAAATAAATTACTGTTCAATAGGACACAGTATTCTGCAATCTTCTGGGGCAGTATGTGCCTTGTTTTTTGCAGCATATTTGAAATTTAGAGCCATATGTAGTTCCCTCATGAAGGCATTCACAGCTGCTTCTCTTCTTGGCTGTTCTGAGTGGGAGGAAGAAAGTGCTGCTGGACCGAAGGTGATCATGCTGTGCCCATCAAGTCTGGTCCAGGAAAAACCAGGTACAACAGTGCAAGAAGGAGGTAGACTGAGACGTTGTCAGGGAAATTTCCACATTTTATTTTACAACACATACTTCAGGTCAGTCCTGCTTTCCAGTGCAGAGGTCAATCTAGATCTACATGTCTTGTGTCTTACCCAAAGGCTAGTAAGTGGCTGATAATAATAGGAAGAATAGTTAGTCTGTGTTTCGGGTCTTAAGCAAAGCCACTTAACTAGCAGTTCAATCAAAGCCGAACTATAGATGCTTGCTGTTTTACAGTGGGCAATTCAAACCACAGTACAATGATTTCAATCACACATAACAAAGATATGATTTTGATAAATGTGTTTGCTGCTTCTGATCAAAGGATATATATCATTAGCAAAATATAGTTAGCCTTTTCTTTAAGTTCTCCCCCCCCTCCCTACTTCAGTTTAAAGGAGATACACTATCTAGTGGTTTCACTCTTCTTCTGGTTGTTGTATTGTAGTTCTATAATTTTAAAGAAAAATCCCTGTACTTTGGCATATTTTTTTGTGAATTATTATTTTGAAGCACAGAAGAGGGGAGGCATGAGTGAACTGCTAAAGATTTGCTTCTCTTTTTAAAACATCTTCTTTGAGCTTCTCAGAATCCCAGCCACAAGAAAAGCCATGGTAATAAAAGTCAGGTTGTGCATGAAACCAAGCAAAAAATCATATAATTAAACATGCCATCATTTTCTATGCAACCAGCAAGAGACTACTAGAAGCATAAGTGTAAATCCTGCTCAGTAAAAGTGAGTCCTTCCATTGACTTTAGTAGGCATAGGTCATGTTCTAGTACTGCACAAGGTAAATAAATAGAGAAAAGCCTGTTGCCAAGAGACATTTCAATATACATAGTCCAATTAATCCTTAGCTAAGAACTAAAAATTAACTTGTGGGATCAACCTCTTCAGGTTGATTTTTTATTAGAAACAAATAATCTTAATTTTTCCTCTGAGCTAGTATTTCAAGGGCTCTTCTTGTAGCTGTCATTCAGTTTTAATACACAATGAACATTCATTATGGCAACATTAGTCTGGCAGACATTATACTTCAAATAATTGCTGCCTGCCTTAATTCCTGGTTTGTCCTTTGTAAGCATTAATTACATATGTCAACAACAATCAGTTTAGAGTAAGATAATTGCAGGTATGGAAAAAGGTTACCCTTAGCAAATATGTACTTGAAAGATAATGTCTTCATAGTATTAGGATTTTATTTACATCAAGAGCTTCATGAATCTGTTGGAAGCCTCTTAGATACATAAATAAAATGGATTGTCCATTATAATTTTTTGTGTTTGTGTTTATGACACTAGCTAAAAGATTTGGGATTTGGGAATTTTTGTCATAGCAAACTAAACATAATGCTTTTTTTGATGTTTTGGAACAAATTTACAATATTTGTACATATTCATTTCACTCCAGCGTGTTAGAAGATAGAGAAAGAGAGGTAGAGACTCAGTAGCATGACTTTGTTGAAAACAATCCTAATACTTTTTGCCAGACTGCCTGATTTCCAATAATTTAGATAAAAATTTCTAGTGCTAACTTCATTGCTCATATATTTCATGATATATATATAATCTCAGCATTCAGTATAGTTCTGGGTCCTGTGTATTTTTCATGTTCTGCAGGTGTGCCCTGGATCACAAATTTGGCATGACTTATTTTTTTAGGTCCTTCGTATTTTCATTTTCTTTACCACTGAAGTCAAATAAATGTGCCTTAATCATCCACAATAACCTCTCTAGTTATTTTGGTATAGTGCATCATTATTTTTATAGGTAAAAAGCTTTTCCTAACATCTTATACCATTGCAAATTAAACATTTTCTTGTGCTATGTCTAGGGGACATGGGGGAGAATTAATCAATCACTGCCGTTATAATAAACTTTTATATGCTGGAAGAATGTTTTCATGTCACCACTACATCTCCTTTAGAGTGGACATTATCGGTTTCTTCATTGTTTCTTCATCAGTCATGCTTTATAAACTTCTGGTAATTTTGCACACCTCTGGTTAGTAGTGACCTCTCAAATCTGTCCCATTTGTTTCTCATTGTGCATAGTGGTGTCCAAACTGGACACTGTATCCCAGCAGAAGCTTCACCATCTTGCTCGTCTGTGTCCTTCATAAAACATTACCCTTAAAACCTGTCAGAATGACATTGATTTCTCTTGAAACAATATCATGTTGCCAACCAATATGCAATTTGTGGGCCACTCTAATTTTTGTATCATTTCTGCTGCACTGCTGCATACCTACTATTCCCCAAATAGTTCAGCATCTCTTCAGCTCTCTAGAACTGATCTTCTGTTCTTGTTCAGCTCAGCCACTTGCACCACACACTGCACCTCTGAAAGACTGAGCATGAATAGTTAAATATTTAAAAAACTGTCCTTGAAATGGAAGAAAACATGTAACTATTTTTTCAGTTAAAAAAAAAAATCGGCAAGAGAAACCGTGCTCAGACTAGCAGAGCTTTCTTGAACCAAAGCTATAATCTTCTAACAAAGTAATGACTTTTTAGAATGTATATGGTTGTGAGTATGCATCAAATATTTTTTTCTTGCGTACACTGAAACTCCAGGAATGACCAAAGGGAAAACTCGCTTTTCAACCATAGCTTATTCAAAGTCACAATTGAGCAGATTCTTAGATATCACTTTCAGCATCTTAGTGAATATATTATACTTCACAGATACAGGTTTTATTTTTTATTATCTAGAGCTTCCAGAGACTTTTTTTTTTTCCTAGACTCTTTTATTGAAATATTAAGTACATATAGAGGAATATAAATTACTTGTTTGTCTATGTCTGTCTCCACCGTATCAGTGGTGCATTTGGGGCAGCTGAAAAAGGCTGTTTGAACAACTTCTCATAATTTAAATTGAAATATCTCAAACTGACAAAGCATAGAAGAACAGAATATTGGTAAAGCTAAAAATGGATAGCAACTTTCTTTCTTACATGGGTAATGAATTTCTGCTTAAAGCATATAAATATATAAAATCTCATTATTAAGACTTTATCAGATTTAAAGTTATGAAGGGATTCTTAAAAAAGAATTACTTTTTATCTACTCATATCAACCACTGATGCAGTACATTAAAACATCTAGCACTTTTAGAAAAGGTTGATAATTAGTTGCTGGCACTTAACTACTAATGACAGCTGTAGAGGATATATTCTTAACTTATATTTTATTCAGATACTAATGGTTAGAGTTAGAAGCATAATTAGCATACTAGGACATGATGATTCATGCTGTTATTGATTTTGTTGCAGCCAACGTTATGCTTCCATGCCAAAATTGTCCTATTGATTATTTGTGGCTACTGGTATGCAACCCTTATATCAAATTTCTGTCTAGACGGTAACAACTTTTATAAAATATTTAGTAAGCATCTCTATGACTCAGGAATTTTCTTGAAGCTTAGTTTTACTTGCTTATTTTCATTTTATAAAGAGTGGCGTCAACTGAACAGTGTGATTTTCTGATATGGACACCCTGATGATCTTCTTCTGGGAGCTATATTTGTTTCTGGAGGCTTTTTTTAAATATATAGAGCATATTGTGGAACTTTAATCCATTTTGTTTATTAATCTTAAACAGGGTGCAGGATTTGGGGGTTGTTAAGAACATTCCACATCACCAGAAATTGAGCTGGAAGAAGAATACTTAGGACAGACACCTTGAATATAAACAACACATTTTTTCTAGTATAACATATTTCATCCTGTAGTTAGCACTAAGGAATTAAAAAACAGATGGCCTTTCATGTGGGAAATACCCATGTAGAGGACACTGAAACCTGTCAAATTCTAAACAGGTTGTTCCTTCCAGAAAAAAATTGCCTATAGTGTAAAAATTCCTATAGTGTAAGAGATCCACCACAGTCATCTTGCTGACATTGGGAGCTCAGGGATGTCATCACACACTCTGCTTCAGGCTTCTGGGACTATCTAACTTAAGTGTGATGCAGAGGAGCTAAAGGTAGAAGCCTGTGCAGAAAAAAAGAGAAGGGCATATGTTGAGATCTGAAGCAGCTAACTTGATGTCTAAAATAGGCGAATGCTAAGACCGTGGACATTTTTTCCACATATCTTCATTCTTTGATACATAGCTGCAATTGCCCATGAGATGATATTCGTAATGGCTGTAACATATGGAGGTTATTGTGTGTTTGGGATCCATTCCCCACAGACTGTGTCTAAGGTGTTGGACCCATGTGTGTACTAACTTCATGTGAGGAAGGTATGAAGATGCTCATCTTCCCTCCTCATCCTTGGATTTCAGAGGAAGAAAACCCAAATGCCATGCAGAGAAGAAAACCGAAGATGCTAAAAAAGCATATGGCGTGCTCAGGTCCTGTCTGAATAAATGAGCAACCAGGACTTAATGTGGCTTATGAACAACATCTGCCCTGAAGGATAGACATAGTTGTTGATCAAGGGACTAATAAATGGATAAAGGTTTCATCAGGGTTAGGAAATAAATTACAATATTTCCAGTAAATGCAAGATTTTCTTCAATTACTTCAGGGGGAAAAAAAACACAAAAAAGACAAAAAGTGCCATTATTAGGAACACAGAAAGGAGTTTTAATAGTTTATTCATTCAAGGTAAACCATGTCGAGGTAAGGCTTGTTACAAGAACAAAAGTAGTACTAAGGTAATGTTACATGTAGATTTAAGATAAAGGGAAAACAACTTCAAAGCTCATATCATTTAGGTATAATGAGATATTACTAACACAATGTTTGTAAGCTTTTGTTAAAATTGGAAATACCAGCTGAATCAATACTCCCCTGTCTATTCAGTATTCATGAGTATTGATATGAACGTGACTTGCCTTGCATATGTTTTTTGGGAAGGGCTATTTGAATTAATAACCAAATGTTCATGCAAACACATATGCATTAGAGGGAACAAACGCATTTGCTATCTGTTGTTCATTACTCATCATTTATCATTTTCTTTTTTAAAAAAGTTTTAATCATCCAATGAAGGCAAAAAAAAAGTGTTATGTGCCTAAGGAGACCAACCTTACAACACAAATAATGACTAACAAAAAGCTGAATTGAACAACATCCAAAGACCTCATAGACTGAAAATTTTCACATTATTTACTGAGTACTTGCTAAGACCAAACAACATACACAGAAGTTGGCCATGTTTTGTAATGCTTTATTGGCATTTATTGGTAGCATTGTCAGTTAATTTTTTGCAATGAATAATTCAATCAGCTTTACAATTTAGATTGCAGTCTTTCTAGGTCAAAAAACTTTTCCTCATATTGCAAGGATATTGATACTAAATAAATAATAATGGTAATCAAAAAAAAAAAGAGGGATTAAGTCAATTTTGAAGATGTAGAGACACATTTTTTACAATATCGTCTCTAGCTAAAAAATAAAGATGTTCATGGTGAAACACAGGACCACAGGAGGGGGTCTGAAGCCACAGATCACATCCTTGGGATATCTGTAGATGTACCAATAACCCTACACTTGAGTCAGAGCTAGAATAAAGAAAAATTACTAAGCATTTGGATCCTAGTTTATAGTCAAGTGGAGACTTTAAAAAGGTTGAAGTAGACATTTCCAAAATAAAATGCATTTACCTCACCTTATGGGGGGTTAGTGACATTGCCACATTTCTAGTCTCTACCACCGTGGTGATATGTTTCAGTGAACAGCTGCAGTGATTCTCAGGACCTGTAGCAGCCGTTTCAGATGGGTTGCTCCAGAGGCATAGATCACAGACTTCTCCAGGCTGAAAAAATCCAACTCCCTCAGCCTCTTCTTATAYGGCTCCTACAACCATCCTGGTGGTTCTCCACCAGACTCATTCCAGTTTTCTGGCTCCAGTTTGTACTGGGGAGCCCAAAACTGGACAGACTACTCCAGATGCTTCTTCACAAGCATGAAGGAGAGGGAAATAATCACTTTCCTTTACCTCATCAGAATATCAGTGTAAAGCAAACTCTCATTTGTGCTCATATCTGGCAGCCTTTGTTGCTGTATTCTGCAGCTTAGGCTCTGGTGTGCATCTAACTTTGTGGATATGAGCCATTCCCAGACCCCTGAAGATCTTCAAACTGCAACTAAGGCAAGTATGCCTATTGTGGTTCGACTTACATTTATTCTAAAAGAGTCCACTCTTCCCATCTTCCTGAGCAAATTTTAGAGAGCTGTAGATTGAAAAAGGTTGAAAATGATTGCTCAAACTCCACAGCTGTCCTGCTGCATAGCCATTCCTCACCCACATATTGAATACAGTTTTATTTTCCGTTCAGTCTTTCTATTCAAAGTGCTTCAGGGTCTCTCTTTCTCTATGATCCTTTCAAGACCGAGAAACTATCTTCTCTCCCTCTACAACACTGAAGACCTATATAAGCCCTATCCATGCTTCATCCCATTTTTTTTACTCCACTCTTTATTTGGCCTGTGGTAGTAGTATCCAAAATGAACAAAGTGAGCTAAATAACAAAACTTTGACCCTCCTTCTTCCACAAAAGATAGATACACATTCAAAGATAAAATACATAGTTTAGTCAGCCTTTAAAGTGAAGAAACTTTCTGAATGTTATCCATGTAGTTATTATATCTGAATACATAACAAATTTGTCTTATTCTTTTTGCCTATGTGATACCTGTCTAGAAAAAGAGTGAAGTTGTTTTATAACTTTTCAGTACATTGAATGGAAAAGAAGTATGACAGCAGAAAACATCTGATAAATTAAATTTGACATGTTTTTTATCTATATAAAATGGATTCTGAACAGCTGGTAATTGTGAATATTTTAGCAGTCATTTTTGATGTAGAATATTGCTTCTGTGCTCAACACTAATGAGATGTGAGTTGTACTTCATCAAACTGACAGTTCTTAGGTTTTTTTGTTTTTTGTTTTTTTTTGGATAAGCACGTGATACAATTCTCAGAAGAGTGGATAATGGATACATTTACCTGTGAAGACATGAAAAAAATCTTAGTTTCATTACCTGCTAATGGCCTAGTCTGGTCATGCAATGAGAAGCTGTGCAAACTAGTATATTGGTACAAATAAATAGAATAAATAGAACAACTATGCATAAAAATAAATATAAAAATAAACACAAAATCTGTTCAAAAGAATACAATTTTAAAGAAAACTTTTTTAAAAAATGTAGAAAAGTAGACCTAGAATTTATTCAAGAACTTGGGAACCTTCACTTTTACTGAATGCTAGGATTTCTTCTTCTGTAAAACTTGTTGCCACCATATTTATTTTATCGAGTCTGTATTGTTATTATTGAAAAAAAAAAAAAAAGCCCTGATGATACATGCATAAAAATAGCTTTTGGTTCATGAGAAGCTTTGGAGAGAAATAAGAGTAATTATTCAAATGATTAATGTTATTCACACACATAGCAGGATTAGGGACTTTGAACTTCCTTCTGTGTACTGTGAAGGGAATATATGGAAACTACAGTTGTTTGTACTTATGTCTAGAGAGAAGATAATAAAGCTATTCACAACTGTCTCAATCATAGACATATACGATTTTGAGTGGATGTGAATATGGTCAGTGGGTGTGGGTGAGGTGTTATGTCTCAGCATCATAGTTGATGGCGGTTTTTGGTGGGGGGGATGCAGGGTTGTTTTGCTTTCTTTTTAAAATGTGAGCCATGGTTGCATACACACACAGAAGCATGCAAAATTATTCTTCCCAAGCCTTACCTGTATCAGGGTCTTAAGTCTTTGTATTTCTATTTCTTGTTGTAAACCTGTAAAACAGTCTAGAAGATCACAATAGAAACAATGGGTGAAAAGACTGGGCATCTATAATTTGATTTATGAACACTGCTGGTGGGGATTGCAATGGTAAAACTTTGATGATAATGCTGTGCTCCTGACTTCCAAATGTAAAAACATATTAATATGTAGGTATCTGCATTCTCCCAAATGAATTTAGGAGCATTGCATGTCAGCTGATGATCACACTAGAAAACTGCTAACCAACTGCCAGGTTTGAGACTCTGTGGTACCAAATTCCAATGGAATGAATTGAAGGCACTTTGAAGAATTAACCTCAATTTTCCAGACAAAATAATTGCTGTATTTCTCATCACTCTGGACTTCATGAAATGTTATATAGAAAATTATTTGTTACAATGGAATTATTAGGAGAATTGTAAATGAAAAGGAATATCGGTTAAAGGGCTTTGTCAGCTGGTATCAAAAGTTGGAGGTACTACCAAAATGCAGGGGACTCAGATATACAGGAAAAATTGGATAATCACTGAATGTCTTTGAACACTGGAATAAAAGAAATGGGATAGAATTCAGTAGTGGAAAACCCAAGCATTTCTTCTATACATTGGTGCCCCATCTATTTTACAAGATCTGTGTGCATTAGTTGATCACATATTAAGGACTCTTTGTGAGCTTCTCAATTTCTTTGGTCATAAGTTGACCCCTAATATTTTCTGCTTTTTCGTTTGGTCCAGATGTGGCCATGCATGAGGATAGCATGACCCAGAGTCAGCTTTAGGTGCAATCCATTTTACTACAGACATCTATTTCTGAAAAAGTAAAACATTAAGTTAACACAAATTAGGAAAATATTTCCATTGTAGAATGGAACTGCTAATGCCATAGTGCCATGGAATCATTTCATGATTCCAGATATTCAGGTTTAAGGTGTAGGCATTCAAAATAGAATAAGTATACAGAAAAACTCTCTCAGGGATTCAAGCATATCTAAATAAAATCTGACCCTATTACCTGTTTATACATCAGGGGGATAAAAGATCAGAGAATATGCTAGCTAAACACTAGTGCTGGTAAATATAAAAATCAATTAATTCCAAAGACAGACTGGGAGACGTTTCCCCTAATAGTTATAACAGTCAGGCTTAGAATAGCCTCCCTGGAGGAGTTATGGGGAGCCTGATCACGTTATGAAAGGGACTGGCTGCCGGTGACAGTTGAGCATACTGCATTTTATCATCCAGAAAATCCCTTCTGTTTTAATGTTCTTCATTATAAGGGTGTTTGCACAGTAAAAGGAAATCATGTGTTACAGAATATGGAGAAATAAAATATGCTTGGTATTGATGCACTTATACTATTGGCAGATAAAAGTTCTTGGTATAGTCATTCCAACTGCATCTTCCGAATTTCATGTGTTTGATATTGCAGGTCAGCAAATACAGTCCTGTCATTCTTTAGTCTCGTCTCATCTCTTCATTCTTTTTTCTTTCTTTCTGTCTCTCTTTTTTCTTTTTTCTTTTCTCTTTTCTTTTCTTTTCTTTTTTTCTTTTCTTTTTTCTTTTCCTTTCCTTTCCTTTCCTTTTTTCTTTTTTCTTTTCTCTTCTCTTTTTTCTCAGTAACTTTTAGAAACAAACACATTTGATTCTGACACACAAAAAAAATCTCTTTATGAGATTCTTTATTAAAGAATACTTCCTTTCTCAGTCATACTTTTTTTTTTTTTCTTAATCAGTATAATCCTACATAGGAAAATAGGACTGGAAAGGTCTTTCCTGTTTTTTCAGACAATGACCTTATTTAACCTAATGCCATCATAAGAATCTCCAAGATGATACACAGGAAGAATTATTGGACCCTAAAAGTTATGGGACAGAACTGAAAAATTAAGGTACCGTTATTGCTCTACTGTGTTGAAAGTAGAGTAGTTGTATAGTAGAGACTAGTTCCATGAACAAAATTACAAGAACATGCTAGGTAGGTGAATGTAAATTCTCAGTATTTCATGTCTGATTTAGGAGCTAATGGCAATAAATGCAAAACACATGTTTTAAACTTGCAAACTACTCTGAAATATTGGTACCTTCCAAGACATACTCTCTCAGACTAAACTTTTTAAAAAACAGATTGCTCTAGCTGTATTATCACATGGTCTCAGTTTATTTTACATGAAATTTTGCTCCATCCTGCATGTCTTCACAAAGGTGTTAAGGATGAGAAAAAACACTGAACACTTTTCCTCAGCTTCCCGCCTTCTGTGCATGTTCCATGGTGCCACAACACTTCATTCCCTAAGACTAAGAGCCACCTTGCAAGAAACAGAGACACCATCTAAAGGCTTAATGCATTTTTAAATGTGTTCTGATTAATGGGCACAGTTCCACCCCATGAAGATCTGAATTAAATCCATGTAGAGAGACAAAGTTTAGAGAATTTCTACAGGAGTTGATGAGGGCAGGTAATTATTTTCCAAGTCTAACACCTCTTCAAGCATAAAGCTCAAGCCTAGGATTTTTTTTTATAAACAAAAAGTAAAGCTGTGAGATTTTACTGGTTTCTGCTATAAGCATAGAAGAGAGTACAAATTACAAATACAGTTTTAATTACTGTATCAATAGCTCTATTTTAACAAAGGTTAAGGAGCATATATATTTAATTCGCTCCTCAAATGAATGGAGCTAAATAAGTACAAGCAACAATTTTTCTATTTCTGAACACTGACTTCAAGGACCTCTGCAGGTTGAGGACATGTAGGCTGCAGATTGAAAGGTGAAATACATGTTTTAATGAATTCTAAGAGTCTGCTGCAGCAGTGCCTTGTTTATAATCAATTTTCTAAACCTGTGTTTTTGAAAATAAAATCACAAATCAAGACTCCAAAGTCATGAAAATTTTTAAAATGGATAAATATTGAATGTTTTAATTTGTCTTTTGATGTGAGTTTGTAGCATATACTTTGCTTACAGTTCAGCTACAAACTATAATCATGAACTCCAGACATATAATCTATTCAAAGTGAAAGGAAACTACTCCACAAATTTGCAGATCTTTGTGGTGCGGGCTTTAAGAAAACGCCAAATATTGTGAGACTCGTCAAAAAATTAAGTCATATGGTAGTGTTGCATGATTCAGGAACATTCTCACTTTAGGATGTTGGCATACTTTAGGATAAGGTACAATTTGTGTACCTTTTGGCCTCATGACAGCACTATCTGTGAAATTGTTCTGAACTGAAACACTTTCTGATTGTACAAGCAGACACTACTACTTGTATATAGTGTTCCATGAAGCAAAGATCAAAATTAGTCAAGTGGAAATAGCTTCACAGAGTATACTGCATATTATAATAATGAAAACAACATACAGACTAATGTTTAAAACTAACTGAAAGGTCTCTTTTAAGAATTTTAACATACTTAGGAAATGCTAGGAATGTAGAAAAGATTTATTTCAGTTCCTTATACTCAGAACATTTCATAATTAAGTTATTTATCAGTACATGGGCTTCTCTTTTCAGAATTGTTTTCTTATAAAAGATTATTCCATTAGAAAGATAGAAAAGAGTTTCAGTTTCACATAATGCAGTTTGCCATTGTATTCAGTATTTTTTTTTTTGTACAACCACAAATGCATGGTATTTTGAATCCATTGTGTGCGTTTTGAAATATCATTGAAAATTGAAAGCTTTCTGCACTTCTGGATGAATCCTAGAAATTTGAGATATTTAGCTGAAAATGTCATGTTACCTTCAAAATGACTTTGTGATCTCAACCCTGCATAAGTGTTGTGCTCTTCATATTTTGGTTGAAATTATTAAGAACTATAACACTCAACATTATACATAACACTAAAACATACTAAATCTGCCCCTTACTGGTCAGTAAGTATGCATGACTAAATGGATGGGGGGGGGGGGAAATAGGAATCTAAATATGGTAACACTCATCTTCCAGAAGGGTTTTAGTCAGAATCAGCCAGGTACTGGTATTTGGGTTACTTTTTATGGTTGAATTGTCATGTCACAGATGTGCTCTCTTAAAATATTATGGTAGTAGTTTTCTCTGTATTCTAATTTAATATCAATTTACTTGCTGGTTGAAATGGGTATCCTAAAATAGAATTTAAACCTAGCCTTTTTTTTTTTCCTCTGTGTGTTCTACTTTCCATGTTTTTATGTCATAACCAGTTATTTAAAATGAAAGTTCTCTAAGTCATTTTGCCAGAGTCCATTAACTTGACTGCAATCCTGCTTGTTTTATCTGCAGAAATGTAGATCCTTCTCAGGGCTTCCAGTCAGATGGACTACTGCTAGTACATAGAACTGCTAACCAGAGAGCTGATTTCTGACAGGCATAAGTAGGGGTTAGAAAAGAATTCTTCAGACACAGAAACTAAACAAAGTATTTTTAATAGTGCTGCTTTCCCCACTCATGGACTTAAAAAACAGGATTCCATTCTTAYTTATTTTGCTTGGTAGAGTCAAGAATTATAATTTAAGTAATCCTCTACCTCTCTTCACACTCTTTTTTTTTTTCCTCTAAGGAAAACTTGAAAACTATGAGACGTTATTTTCTTTGCTGTAGCAGTTTTAACATGCTAACTGCATTTTCATCATATTCTGCTTACCACCATCTTTTATGCCTCCCAATTATTCTCAGAGTAAACTTCATGGAAGAATAAGGTGAAATACAAGATTACTTGCCCTGAAGCTGTGTCATCATGAATCATAACAGATTTGTATACGGGGCTAGGACAATGGTAACATAACGTAATAGGTAGTTAGGACTGATGGCACAGAATGCCAAATAAAAGACAGTATACTGAAAATAGACATGAAATCACTATTTTGTAAAGTGGAGATAAATCCCTAATGCAGTTGGGGTTGTCATGAAGATTGTGAAACCCCTTCTAAAGGTATAAGGGAGAAGTTTATGGTCAAGATAATGTCAAACTTTTGTAGTACAAATGAGAATGAGGAGGATGAGTTAGGACAGAACATATATTTGTGGTAGATTTAATTGYACTTAAAAACAAACAAACAAACAAACAAACAAAAAACTGTTTTGACTGAAGATGTAATATAAAGTCTTTACTGAAGTTGAGCTTGATCAGATTAACTCCAAGAATTGATGTATGGGGTTCACTGAAACTTTTTAACAGATTTATCTATGTATTTTACTTTCACGAGGATGGTCTCAAGCAGCTAAAGTTAAAATTAGAGCTAAAGGACCAAAAAGATATTTCCTTTAAGTAAAGTCTTGTCTCAAGGGGTAAATTTCTGGCACAGATGAAGTTGGATTTTTTTGCTGACTTCCGCAGAAGCAGAGAAAGACTATAGGCAAAGAATTAACCCTCAGGTACTCTTCTATAGGACATTTTCATGTAAGTGTATTGTTCACCACTGGGCAAAAAAAAAAAAAAAAAAAAAGGAGAGTGAGAGAAAGACCATGAAAACAATGCATGGGGTCACTGTTATTGAGAAACTATTTTAGACAGGAGATAGTGCCTATAAACATTTTGTGTCTTGTGTTCTACTGATAAATTTGAAAGAGTCTAGGAAAAGAAGTGGAGGAGATAACCAAGAAGGAATTTGTGGAGACTTTAGAAGAACATAGACTTCTATTTCTTTGCTAAGAAGAAAAGAGAAGTATTGTGACTGAGCAGAAGAAAGAATATATGGAAAAATTTAGGAGCTGGAGAGGACAGGGAAGAGGTGAGCTAGGATCTAAAAAAAAAGAAAGAAAGAAAAAAAAAGAGCTAAAGCAGAAGCTGACCATAGAAAAAAAATAAGCATAGAAAGTGAAAAGATGAAAACTAAATGAGTCAAGAGACAAATTTCCATTAACAACACCAGAAGACTTGGAGCTATTTACATTAAGGCTGTCTGAGATCTAGCTGCTTCTTTGGCACTGTTTCCATTTTTGTATATATACATTTCCATATTAAATAGTAAATATTTAAGCAATAAAACAATTACAGCTCATGCAGATCTAAAATGTGGAAATAAGATAGCTGACAGAGGCAGATGGAGGCAAAAATAAATGGGCAACACTATCACTGAAACCAGTAAAAAAAGAAAAAAAAGGATAAAATGGTTAAAATCACAAAAGACTGTGAAACTTATCGAAAACAGATCAGAAAACAGTTAAGAAAATATAGCAGAGGACTGCTAAAACTATTCTGGATGTCTCATTTCAGGATGTCCAACTGGATACACATTAAAGGTCTTCTAATAATAGAAAGCACTGGACGTATCTCTGTCCCTTTTAAGATCTTTCTAGTCAGTTATTCAGAATTGGAGTCACCTTATTTTCCAATCTTAGCTTACTTTAAAAATCTTAGCTTATATGTTTCAGCAAGCAAATTACCACTGCGATTCAAGGAAATGAGATAGTTGAAATAAATAGTGCAATCTAACATTTATTCAGACAGATAGTTCAAGACAAGAGGAAAATTTCAAACCTCAGTTTTAAAAGGTAGTTGGTGAGTGTCTAGTAGAATGAAATTGAGGGAAAACCCTTAAAAAGCACTTCTTAGCCCACATCATTTTGCCTGGCAATACATATTTCAGATCATTTCAGATATTTGAGCTGTTGAACTAGTACATTCATTTCAGCGTACAACTTTCCCGATTGCAGTTCAATCAAGAGAGATTCTCTTCGTTTCTTCACGAAACTCCAGAAGAAAGCCTCAGCTGCAGCACCTCCTGCAATAGCTTCTGCTATTCTCCTGCTATTGGCAATAATGGAGGTGAAATACAAACAAGCAAGCAAGCAAGCAAACAAAAACAAACAAACAAAAAATTCACTGCCATCTCTTCACAGAGCTTAGGGTGCCAGCTCTGCACGGGCTGAAATCTGAACCTGAGTGAAACTACCTGTGCATGCAAAAAGCGGTCTAGGGGAGTGCTAACTCACTTTTCTATCATCTCCAAGGCAGAAATTCTTTTTAAATTAATCAGATAAATGTGGTTACACTCTGAATTAGCTTGATATACCACCAAACCAATTCCACGTCCAACATTTTCTGAGTGAGAAAGCTCCCAGTGACGCCCCAAGGAACACTAATGTGCTCTGAGCGCAGCTGAGGCACACAGGTTGTATACGACAGATGGTCGCAAACATGTTTCCGGGCAAAGCTGGATGACATTTACTCTGAAAGTGTTACTTTTTCTTAATATGTTTTCTTGCTGTTTTAGCTGTGCTGTCAATCCTCATTCAAAAGATAGGGACTGTTTGCCTCAGCCAGGAAGCCTGAGAAGGGTATCCTTTGGCAGTAGCCACTTGTTTCTCTCTCAGTTAGGAATTAACACACTCCAGCGGCCTTTCCCTGGATGGTAGTTTGGAAGTTGTTACTTCTTTTTTTTCACTAATTGAACATTAGTTGAAAATAAGAAAGCTGTATTGAAGAGTTGCAGGAAAAATAGTCTGCCAAATTCTGTGCACATAATTGCTTTATTACTTGGCTATTAGAAATGATTCCAAGTGAGCTATTTTAGCTTGGGCCCTTATGTAAGACTTTCTACTTATTGCATAGGATGAGAAAGCTGTTACGTATTGAAAACATTTACAAGACTTATCAAGCAATGAATGCAAAGGACATTCAACAACCCTACCACTTCCTTGCTGTTTGCAAGTGTCGGGTTAGCTTGCAGTGTCAGGTACAAATGAGCTACTTAGCAATTGCCTCATACCTGCGCTCACAGCACTCTGAGTTTATAGTTAATATGCTAATGCGAACACAGCCTCTCTTGCCTTAGGTCAATGCAAAGCCTGCTTTTTACACATATTCATGGCATTTGATTTTTCAGTAAGATTTCCCTTTAAGGATGGAAATTGTGATAGATAGTCAGGAAAACTTGAGAAGAACTCTGTTGAGCAGTGTGTGGTCATATCAGTGCTTGACCTTCTGGGAAGTCATCTTGCAGTGCATTTTCATTGTTGCACAAGTGTTTCTTGCCAACATTTCACAAAAACATTCCGGTCTGAAACAGCTCCCTAGCGTGGAGGTATATCAAGCCCCATTAAATAGGTAGCCAGCTGTACTGTTTATAGGTGTATTAGAGGATTCTTTTCTTTTTTCTTTCCCTATTATGAATAAAGTTTTATGTGATAGATGGAAGAACTTGGTCTTTCATAACATAGATATTCGTGAGAGGTGGCATTGTCAGAGACTTTTAAGGAAGGGTTTTGCAACTTGTACGTTGTTTTTTTTCTTCAAGCTTCAGATCCTTCATTCATGCTGTTTCATACACCTTAGGTTTCACTACTGAGAAAGAAAAAAAAGGAAAAAGAAAGTAAAAAAAAAAATCTTGGTTGTAAATCTCCACTCTCCCCTCCCTGAAGAATTGGAAATGGCAGAGAAAAAAACCTTAAAATCCAGTAGCAAAAAACAAACAAACAAACAAACAACCCCCTTCCCCCAAATTTAAATATCTTACAAGCAAGTTTATGGTCACTGAACACTGATCAATATGCTTTGAGCACAGAAGTAAACTTATTCCTCCATGTTTGTGCACTTTAGAGAATGATGTAGCTACTTCTCTGTCACACTTCTCCTAACTTTGACCTAGGCCTCAAGTCAGAAGTGGCCTGAGTGGGACAGAGATGCCTAGGACACAGCAGCCAACACGCATCAGATCAGGTCTCTGCAGGATTTGCAGGCTACTGCTCTCCTGCTTTTCTAAGTGAGGAAGAAAAGGCACCTCACTAAGGTCTTTTCAAATTCTTCCTCAGAAGAAAGTTTTAGTTTTCAGACAAAAGCTTCAAACAAAACAGAGTGCAGGAAACCAGAAGTTTTATATACCTTCAAGGACTAACTTCTTTCTCCAGTGCAAACTTTGCTTTCTGACTAAACTTATTCAGATTTACACAAATGACCTGACCCTGTCTCAGATGACTCTGATAAGCAGTCAGGACTGACTAAGTGCATAAAGCCCTGTTGCAAGATATTAGTGCCTTCTTTTGAGAAGTAGATATTTGTTGCTGGGACTTGGGCTGAAGAGGTTTATTTTATGCTTCTGGGATGGTGGTAGAGAAGTTAGCTTTTTAGTGTTAAGAAGCTGCTATTGTGGATTAACTTTTTGCAAATCCAGGGTGCATGGAATCAGTGCTAGAGTCTGAGTGCTGTGGACTGTGTCCACTGGAAAGTCTTTTTTTTTTTCCTGTAAAAGCCCTCTAAGCTAAGGTCACTCTCTTAATGGTGTTAGTTGGCTGATTTTTTTTTCTTGTTTCACTTTGATTTTTTTTTTTTAATGAATAATGGAATTGTAGCAATAATGTTCTATGCTTGGAGAGTTCCTATGCTAAATTAGTCAGCACTTATTGTTTTTTCCTGATCTGAACAAAAATGGAAGTCTCTGTCTTGAAGTCTCAGTGATTGTGTTAGCATGTCAAATAAGAAGAGATCCTCTTTGTCCCCCCTTCAATCCTTCCCACACACAACTTTTTATTTTCTTTTTTTTTTTGATCTCAGGTTGTTTAACCTTGCTGAAATCATGGCAGCAACTGAGGTTAATTTAAATGAACTGCATAGTCCTATAAATTAGCAAATAAGACAGTCAATTAACCAAATTAAATCTTATTGGAAATTGGCTGCTGCCATCTGGAAATTTTTTATTAGACTTTATAGTTGGCATGACCTTTAGATTTTGAACTAGCAGGAATTTTTATTTCTCCAAGAAATGCTTGACTTAGAACAATGAAGTCTTTGTAAGCATTTTTAATATATCTGTGCTTGCTGAATAGCTACAGTGACATATAATATATTCCTGTTGATGAAGAGGCATTAATAAGTATGGAATTTCTTATTACAAAATCTGAATTACATGTCTACGTATTGGAATCTATTACTCTGTTTTTCTTTGTTCTCTATTGTATTATTCAGGCTTCTAATACACTGTGGAATCAATCACAGTAAGATTGGCCTTTATCTGTCAAACTCTAAGCTGCTTAACTCCTCTTTAAATTACTGGGCTTATTTTCCCTTAAAATTTCTAGGGAAATTAAAGGCATGCTTATACTGAAGAGTGATGTTTTAACGTATTCTGTTAGTGTTATCCAAGCCATCTCTGAAGGAATTCTCTTTCTTGACAACACTGCAATGTGCTATCTAGACACAATATTGCATGCATGTGCATATTTTCTATTGCCTTGGGAGAATATGAAGGTGATGCAGGAACGCCACTTCCAGTTCCACAGGTAGCTTGATCAATAGCTTGGGGGTCACTGTCATGCTATACTGCATGATATAATTTTGAGGGAGATAGTGTCCATGTTACTGTATGCAGTTGTCATTACCTTCAGTTGGTGGCAGCTGTTGTAGCTTGCTAACTTCAATCAGAATGCTTAACCTGCAACTTCTATAGGTTTATAGACACCTATGTGTATTTTGGATAACTCTTCCCCTTGTGGTCCTGTTTCCTGAGGGTCTTTGGCAGCAACTGGTAGGCTGAATAATCCATGTTGGTGGCCACTGTGGCTTCTTATTGGCATGTCTCATAGTGCCTTCTCTGTTGTAATGCAGGGACATGTTCTCTAACGTCATCACGTGAGAAATAACGGACTCTTGCAAAGTTAGGAATGATAGGAAAGAGGTGCCTAGCTCCTAGTTTACTGGCCTAAGCTCTGGCCTTTTGCCTGGGTCTGAGAAACCCCTGTGATAAAATGACTTGCTTCCAGCTGTGAACTGCTTTTGCCTCTGTTAAGAAATGTGCTGCATGATGCATGACTAATATGCAGTAAATCTGTCCCTGTACTACACCCACATGCATGAACAGATCAGCTGCAGTGTCCGGATGTCATAGAACTGGTCATATGGCAGGGAAGGTCCTTTCAGCTAGAGGAAAGTTTCTGGTTTTCAAGCTGGAGACAGCACCTCTGAGTTATACAAGCAACAGTAAGAGTCCCCCTCTGCCCCTGAAAAGAAACAACTAGAACTGATTTTGGAAGAGAAGGGAGGCAGGGGGGAAGGCACTACTCTGACATGGTAACAAAGACCTTTATATGTAGATTTGGTGGCCCTTAAAGCATAGAACACTTTCACCACACCTAAGCATCTAGTCCTATGTATTCAATGAATGTGTTTTCTTTTCACTGTGTTTCTAATGATATCCCATGCCTGACTTGCACTCTAAAATGGACTTTAGAGACTTTGTGCTTTGTTCACTTCCATAAAATAATTACTATGGATTAGCATTGCTTAGTTTAAGAAGGCCAATTTTTCATATTTAGAAAATTGTGTGGCTGCACCATGGAGAGCTCAGAATAATTATTCTGAATGCTTTATATTACTGGGGAAGTAAGTCTTGACTGAGTAAAAACTTGATAGCGGTTGAGGGTCCAGAGCATAAGAGCTTTCCAAGCTGCCCTCTGAACAACAGCTAAGGGGGGCTTGACAATTTGGCAGCTGTTGACAGTAGGTAAAGTTCATGATGTGGTTCCCAGAGAAACAATAGAGGTGTATCTGCTGTAACAGTTACCTCCTGGAGGATATTATGTGAGGCTGACAGGATTGAAGTGCTCCACCCTAGAAAAATTCTGTCCTCCCGAGAGCAGCAAGTGGCTGAATAAGCAGGGGCAGAATATCTCCTGTAAGGCTTTCATGTGATCTCTTCTACAAGGAAATAATGGGATAGTGGCACAGCTCTGATCCTTAGGTGCACCTGTGCCTCTTATTTCAATTCCACGGAGTCGCTGGTGTGCTGCAAGAGAGACTGGAGTCTGCAGGCACCCACAGTGCTGAGGTGCCTTACTGATATTTCTTATTGGAAGAGAAAAACTCGGACTTCTGCTAGGGCTTCAGAAGCTAGACTTATATTTGTCTTATTTAGTTGAGAGGCGAGTATCTGGGGAGTGTTGAAGAATAAAATTATGTGGAAACAAAGCTAGATATGGTGGTGGAAAGGTTTGTTTGCAGTGAAGTAGGGATCCATTTCAATGCATGGATTACGTGATGGGACAGCATGTGAATATTGAGTAGCTGCTACATTCATTCAAGTAAATCCTTGGGGTGCCTGTTTTTTGTGGGGTGATTAAAAATTAGCATGCCCTGCATCCACCGAGAGGCAGATTTAAGGTACTATGGGTAATGTATATTGTGGTATTTACATGCTTCTGATACTACTTTACAAAAAGGGCTACTCCAGGCCACTGCTCCACAACATAATTTCATGTGCATTTTAAAAGGTAGTGTGTAGTGTGGTGTTTTACTACTAGATGTTTTCACAATGGAACCTTTAGTCATCTAACTTTCTTCAGAGCTTCTTCTAGGTGAGAATTTTTATTCATGATAAACAGCAGACAAGAGGTTCTTGAATTCTGTTTAGCAACTAAAAAAAAATGGTTGGAGGTTTCAATAATTTAATGCCACTTTCTTGCAAGTGTCTCCTGTATAAACATAAAAATCTACGTAGCAATCTTGTATTCTTGTAAACTCTTTATTGGACAAATTAAGTGTTACCTGACCTCTTCTGGAAAGACATGCATAAATATATAAAGCACACTATATTAAGGGGAGTGTGAAAGTACATTTGTTGTGATTATAATAAAATATGATGCTTGTCTGAAATGTGCATCAAAAGCTTATAAATTCTTAATGTCATTATCTCTGCCCAGGGATTCTCATTTTTGTTGGTCTCAAACTGTAGCATTTTTTTGCTTATAATTGTAGCAGTGTTTCTGCTTGCTTCAGAATTCTGCCTAATTACATGATTTGATAGATCTGTGGAACTGAATATATTTGTATATCTACCACTATGCCTAGGAGTATAAGGAAGCAGTAAATAGGTAAGCTGTCTCTTCAGCTCCACTGATGCTTTGCAGTCTCTATCTTGCTACACTAGAGCTCCAGTATATTAGATGACGTGACAGTCATTAAGTCCCTGAAAGTGGATATGATAATAGGGTGCATTTAAATAATAGATTTAACTCTAAGTCACAAGCTTTCTTTGTCCTTGCCTTTGTCACTAAATTTAACTAATATTATTTTTAGAGAAGTACATTGCAATTTACACATAACAAAAAGATTTCATAGCAAGAGTTGAGCTTTTGGACTGAATGAAACCTTACTATGCACTGATCACACTTAGTCTGATTACTCCTAATCTAAACTGGCACTTGGAATTGGAATTGGGTGCCTTGTGTCTGTCTGTGCTGTTCAGCAATCTTAACTTAATATGAGGCTATTCTTAAAGGAAAAAAAAATTGGTTTGGTTGTTTTTTGGTTTTGTTATTAGATTGTAACAATGAAGGAGAAGGGCTTCCAAAAGAGGTCCAGAAAGTATTGGCTTCCTTGTATTTTATGATGTTTAAGAACAGTGTGTTCACTATATAGAATCCTTTCTTAACATGTAAATGAAATAAAAGACACATTATTTATGGTAGATTGAAAAAAAATCTTAATAAAGCTATTTTAGATATCAAAGAGGGCAAACGTATTTTTAAAAGCTATCCAGTTATCACTTAGTAGTCTTTGAGAGACTATCCTAAATTTTTTGCAAGAATCTGAATTGCGAATGTCTAGTTAGAAATCCTTTGAGTGTTAAAAAGTTATAAGCGGAACTTTAAATATAGGATGAAATAATCAGTTGTTTAGAAAGGAATTTTCTTATCTATCTTAACTTTCTCAAAAACTTGTACTTATATATGTATTTTCTAAGTATAGCTTTTTCACTATAAGGTCTTATCCAATCAAGGTTACATGGGTTGCAACATGTATGTTTAGATTAGTAACTCTTGTTCTGTATATCTCAGTGTGGTATCTAACAAGTTTTGCTTTCTCCACTTATTGTAATTTGTTTGTCATAAACTTCATGAAATGTCAAGGGAGACTATTGCAGCTGACAGGAATGGGTGCTGCACCACTGATTTAAATGGATTTGTGCCTGCCTACATCCATCATAGATTTGGTTGTCTTCCAAAATAATTTTTTTCTGTTGGAAATGACAATTTCAGCCTGTTCCACTGGTAATATTGCTCGAATTAATGATGGTATTATGCAGTGAAGTATAAACTGGCCAGATTCTGTCAATTGGTTTTCATATTAGGCAACTGTATTTTTGCTAATATCACAATGTTTCTATTTTATGACAAAATGTAATTTTTGGAAATTAATTCCAGTGCAGAAAAAATTATAACCTTTCTGTTTTGCTGTCTTACCCACCCTTCACTACTATGTTCACATGCACACTGATTGCTGCTGCAAACACCACTCTGCGAGACAGCCCTTCTGTTAATATTGCTCTCCCTTTGCTGCATCAGATGTTAAACTGTTTTAGCTTTTAAGGCCCTTCACAATGTCACTCCTCCCTGCTTATTTCCCACCATCAAATGCCTCACTCCTGCTTCTAGCTGGTTCCTGATGTGTCTTCCCGCTTCCCACTACATGTTTAAACAAACCCTGCTTTTTTCTTGTGCTGTCCCCCATTCTTGAGAAGAAATTTTTGTAAATGCCTGTTGGGCTTCTTCATTATCCCCTTCAAATCGTTCCTTAACTCTCCTTTGCACTGATGCCTTCAGAAATCTTGCTGACAGCTAGCCTGGTGATGTGTTATGACTCTTGCCAATATGGTCCTGGAGTTTCCATGTGCTCCCCTGTCTGTACCCCATCTGTGCTCTCTCCTCTTATGCTTCGGATATGCTCACACGCCTGTCGCTGTAGCTGTGGGGGAATGGCAAGGAAATGCAAATAACTTTAAATGAGCTACCTAGGATACAAGCTCAACATGGGTAAACTTAACCTCTTTCAGGGATGTGCTGCAGCTCTAGCCTAGGACCACTAGCCCTCTGGAGCAGATGCTCTTTGTCAGGTATCACTCCAAAATGTGTGCAAAGGAATTCTGCTCCATGGGAGGGGGCTAGTACTGTGCTTTGCTCTTCTATAGGTAATTCTTTTTCCATTCTAAATTTAAATGATTATGTGAAATTAGTCAGTGGTAGAGAAAACAGAAGGGAATATAGTTTTTAAGCACTGAACTGCCACTGAATTTCGAATAGATAGAATAGAGGCATGCAAAGTTTAAGAAAAAAAAAATCTAAAGTTTTCAAGTGCAAGATGCCAATATTGACTAAAGATTGCAAGGAAAAAGTTCCATGTGTTGGTGCCCAGAAGTAATATCTCAGTAAACAAGGAAAGATAATCCATAAAATCAGCAGCATTTTCACATAACTTAGTTGCTGATGTTTTACAAAATTGTGCACAAATGCAAATGAAACAAATAGATGATACAAAGACCAGGTAGCAGAACAAGAAAGATGCTTTAGTACCTATTGTGCTGGGTAGCATGTCTTAGCTGTGCTCCAGGCATGATTAGGCATGCTTTGCAGACCTCTACTACAGTCATGTTTATTGTCCAGTGCTTTCAGGCTATAAAGTAATTCTGTGTATTCCTAGAAGTTAGGTATTTGGGTATCTTTACTAATGCTTAGGAGTGCTTAGCATCTATTATGTGTCAGTAGAACTTGGATTCAGTTTGAAGCATAGATTCCTGTAAGCTGTGTGGCTTTAGGGTATCTCCTCAATCACAAACAGATAGCCAAAAGTCTACTGCTTAGAGAAATTCAGTTTGGGAAGGTTAGGTTCAAAGCTTTCTGTGGATTTAGTTGAATGATATTTTGTTCAAAATATTTTGGACATATTGATTGTGAAATTTTTTTTACTGATGTTCTAGGAAAAAGATTCTTATTTAATAAATGTATTTGACCTTCTGAATTGTTTAACCTAATATCAACCCACTTCTTTTTATAGAATCTTTAGGTGTATAGTACAAAAATGATTTCTTGTTTTGTAGACAGTTTTGAATTTTTCAGGGGAAAGTTTATCTATGCCTATTTAAATCTGCCTTCTAAAAAAAAAAACTTCAGTATTCAAGCATAATTGAATATCCTTGACCTTGTATGCAGAGGATAAGAATACTTTTTCATCTTGAATGTAGTTCTGCTAGTCTGTGATGCTTGTATGACTATCTCTATTAGGATGGAAAGAAGTTGCAATTAAGTACTGCTTCAAATAAGAGCTAGCGAGACAATAGATAAATTATTCTGTAGAAGGATTATAAAATATGTAGACACTGAAGTGTTACATAAATTTGGTATGTAACACTTATTCTCAGAATGAATTATGAGAGGTATCTATTTTAAGATCATTAGTTAATTCTGAAGTCTTAAACGTAACTGATACTGGTGTTATTACCAATTAGTAACTTGTGACACAGGGTGGTAGTATCATTAGAGATAATAATAGGTAAGGCTTTTAAACTATACTTGAATTCCTGCAATGCTAATTTCTGATTGAAGTGCACCAAGAAATCGTTCTTGACTAAATCAAGCATTTCGCCTGGGAGAATAAAAACAATGAAGTAGGGATTTGGGTATTTGTCTTAATCTGACACGGGTATTGTCTTTACTGTTATGTAGCCAGAAGAGTAACTTCAGTTGGTACTTCAAAACTTCAGGCTATTTGAATGAAAACAGGTTGTGCATGCCACCTCCTGTATTCTTCCGAAATACATTGATGTTTATCTTATCAATAGTAGCGCTTGTGGGCAAAAGTAATGTGTCAGGTTGAATAACGGCACAGATAACAAACAAGAGGCAGAGCTAAATATCTCCAACTATGGGCAGAAGTATTTTCCAGGAACACTTATTATATAGGAATTATTGTTGGAGTCAAAGTAAACCCATAACTCACAAAACTCTAAAACAGGAATGTCATTTAGGTGGCAAAATGGGCAGTATCAGAGCAGGTCTAGTGATTTCTTGTAAAAGGACTCTTTTCTTAGATATGTCCCTGTTTGCCCATCCCTCAGTTCTTGCCTAAACCGTCAGTACAAGTATCATCAAGAAGTGAATTTTTTTGAGGAATGACAGAATGTGGTGCTTAGCCTGTAGTTCACTGTCATATTGGGAATACTTACTTACAGATGTCAACTTATCTTCTCTGCAGTTTAATTAGTAAACATAGACTTCCACAGTTCATAATAGTACCCTTTAACACCTATTTTACTACTTAATCTCTCCCTTTCTTTTAATTAAGCATTTTTCTCTAGCAAGTGCATAAATAACCTGCATATAATATTCCACCTAGACTTTTTCTGGCTAGTATCTAGAAATAACACTAATATGTCCAGCTATTATGTGTTATTATGTAATGATTTCAAATTGGATTTTTCAGAAACAGGAAACAGATGAAGGTAAAAATGGGAAAATGTGAGCAAGGTTTTTAAAATTTGTTATTGCTTTTGGTTTGCCTTCAAGAAGCAAAAGCCATCTTGAGAAAAGTAGCTAGCTATGCATAACCTTCAGAAAAAGGACAAATTCTTATTTGAAGTCAAATAGTCTGTAGGATTTTCTGTTTTTTCTTGTTACTTAAATAACCTCCAGAAGTGTTCCATAACTAGTCATCATAAAATTCAAACATCAAATATATTTAAATTATCACTGAGACTTTTCCTTTTTCCTTATGAGCAAACTGTATAATTATCTCTCACAAGAAGCACTTGATTTTAAGGGCCTGATCCAACAACCATTAATGTTAATGGGAGTCTTTCCATTAACTTCTACTGAATCTCAGATGGTCCTGCACATTTAATTAACATGAGATGTTGCTCATAATTTTCAATAACTTATTCATACTGCGGACCCAAATATGTATTGCTGATATGCTTGCTTTTCAGTACAATATTTATTGGCATAATATAGACTGTATTACTGTAATACTGGAAAATATCATCTATTTTGCCTGAATGGAAAAGCAGGCTGTACAATGCTGAGAATCTCTGAATTCTGTTATGCTACATTATAATGCTGTTTATTGGGGGAATGCATACCTAGAAAAATGTGATTCGAAATCAGAACTTAAGATGTTTTTCAACATGATGGTGGCAGCATGGCTAAGAGAAACAAGTGAAAGAATACCTATACTTTCTGTTAGTCATTTGAAAAGGCCATTGTGGCTTCCTGAAAAGTGTTCATGCAGCAGGACCTGTTTCAGCCATTTAAAATAACCAGACGTGGTCAGTTTTCAGAAGGGGCATGGTTCAGAAGTAGCATGGGGGCAAACTGGTTGCTGCTCCAGACAGAGTTGTCTTTGTGAACCCATGAAGCACACAGCAGCTAGGAGGCACTGCAGGCTCTTACAAACATCACCTTTCCACTAAACTCCAGCTCTTTGATCAGGCCTTCAGCTGATGAAGAATTTGTCATTAGTGACACTGGCCCCAGTGATTTACCCCTAGCATTGCTGACCTGCCAAACCCTCACATAACAACTAATGTTTGCTCTCTTTAGATGCTTGTCATCTTCATGAATGCTTTTAACTCCTCAAGCTCATTCTGCTTTTGTTAAAGATTGATTATGATATCTGAAATGCTGCTTGACTGTTACAAACAGTTTAAGCTTTTTGTTGAGCTATTGCTGCATAAAGAGCCATTTATGTAGATGATAGTAATGGACAATCAAGCAACTCTATCAAAATTAGTATCATTTTATTGTGTGCTTTGGATCTCTGAATATGGGGCCTCTTAACATTGGTGCTCCCAAAAGAATAAGTTTCAGGGCTTCTGGCCCATGTTGATAACTTCAACTGTATAAGCTATTTTGGTACATGATAATCAAGCAATGTATTGATTTGGAACTCCACAGGAGTGCAAGTAGGAAGACAATTCAGTAATTATGGGAGAAAAAAGGAGGCAGGGGGAGAAAAAGGCCCTTCATCATGTGGTCATACTTCTGCACACACTTAGTTCTTAAGAAGGTCTTCAAAGCTGTACTTAAAAATCAGAGTAGCAGTTTGATAATAACTTACAATTCTTTTCTTCAGACCATTAAAGATTTAAAAGTTAAACTTGATTCTAAAATAGATGTTTTTAAGCAAAGAGTAGATCAAAGGTGTTGTGGAAAAAGACTTGATACACTTGAAGGGAAAATTAATATTTTCATCAAATGGATGTAATACTTGTCGGCCTGAATGCCAGTGCAAGAGCTTTGCCAGTGGTTCTGATTAGAAAGAATGCGCTTCAATGTTGGAAGATTCAAGTGTGCATAGACTTGGTCTGAAGTCAAGGAGGGAACATTGCAAGTTTGTGCACTTCCTTACTTCTGGCAAGGTTTTTTTCCTCCCAGTGAGACCATAACAAACCAGCAACAAGTGAGGGGGAGGAGGGGTTCTCTCTCCTTTCCTCCACGCCTATTACAGGTTCCACGTTACAAAGATGGGGTGCTATATCTGTATCCCCAAATGCAAACTGACTGGACACGTAGCAAAGAACATCCGGATTCCATAATGAGGCCTTATTTTGCTACTTACTGGTAACTCAAAGGAAGAGACTGTGCGTGGCAGGGAGCATGTACCTCACTGAATCATCATCTTTGCATACCCTAAATGGACTACCCCTACTTATTTCATAGAGACTGCCAAAGTTTAAGGCTTTGGGGCCAAAGCATCTACTGTAAGTGTGTGCACTTTTTTTAGCTTAGCTTGGGGAAAGTGTGATTAGGGACAACTAATTAAACATATACAAAGATTGCTAACAGGATTAGTTGGGAGGAGTTGGCAAATCAATCTTCACTAGTAAAATTTACATGCATATATCTCTAAAAATATAGGGAAAATATATCTTTACTTTTAAAGATATGTTTCCCCCCTCCCCCCTGGAATATCTTTGTTTTTGTTTGTAACTAGACAGGGTAGCAAAGACTGTTTATTTGGGGGTGTGTTAGTGCAATAAATTTGTTCCTAAAACTTGTTGTTCTTAACAGACAGTTATTCTGACAGTCTTTTGCAAAGGCCTGATCATTGCTGATTCAAAAATCTTAATTATTAAAAATTTGATCTTTTTACTCCATTTTTGAAAAGCCTCAATGTGGGTCAACAGTTCACAAACTTGAAATGATGATATTCTTAACACTTTCAGCACCAGTGTGAATAAGAAGGTTCTGTTTCCATTAGCTCTGGGAGAGAGAAAAAAGGAAAATGCCCTTGGCAATGCAAGTTTTGGGGGTTTTTTTTTGGTAGGTACAGTCACTTGAGGATTTTTTTTTAATACTGATATGATCACTCAAAGGAGCTTATGTGTAACACTCCCCCTGTGTAACTAAAGTAGAAATACTTGACTTGCTAGTATTTTAGCTGGAATTTAGAAAGACCTCTTTAATGTTATGCAGTTTCTTCAGCATTGTAAAATCTATTAAAAAAAATTAAATCTGCGTCTGATGTTAATATATTTTTAATCAATTCCAACTAGCCACATTTTTGATGAATATTAACATGTATCATTCTACTGCTGAATCAGAGTCATTCTTAAAGAAAACTGTCTCATCTTTTCAGAACATTTGAGTAACACAAATTATTATGCCAAGTGCATACAGACTCAGCTTGTTGCTGAATGTACTACTATAGGCAAGAACAGCCATTTTACCTGTCTCAAAAATGGACCAGGTATTTAACTTTTGATGAGTATGGGTTAACAGATTTCCTTTCTTTTGTTGATGTCTTTTGCTGTGGTGCACATTCTGGAGAGAAAATAGAGATTAATGAAAAAAGGTTAGGCATTCACAAAATGTGAAAGAGATGCTAGTTTTAATACTTCACGTTGAATAGTAATGCATATGCTACACTTAAAGCAAATAACTTAGCTCAGAACAAATTTGAATTGGAAATATCTTGAATAAATGCAGTGGAATTATAATGTTTACTAAAAAACTTCACATGCATAGATATTTTTAAAAAGCTTCCATAGAATAAATAGTAATCTATTCACTGTGCACTTTCAGAACAAAAAGATGAGAAAACTAAAATAACACAAACAACATTTTGAAGGCCCTTGAGTTACTTGAAACAAAATATGGGTTTGTAGATTTGCCAGACACATATCTGAAAGGACAAAAGATTGTACATAYCCCTTTCTCAAAAATTAAAGAATAGCAATAATTCCAGCACATGAAATTGTTATGGCAAGAGTGTTTATCTTAATGTCTTTCATTCTYGTCAGACCACAAAGATTTTAAAGGAAAAGGTCCTAATTTTGCTTCATCCAAATGACTTTCTCTTCTCCTTAAAAAAAAAAAGGGGGGGGGGAATTATGAAAACCTCGAGCAGGTGCAATTTTTATTAGGTGGATTTTTTTTTAGTATTAATAAAATTAGTTTCAGGATTTAATGTTTAGTTTCTATGATAAATGTAACTTTTTTTTTAATCAAGGGTAGTAGGTTATGACTTATTCATCTTCTTCCTACTTCTGTTTAGCACTCTGATAGATACCCAAGGTCAAATCTATCTAAGCTTTATGACCTATAGCAAAAGCTAGGTATCAATATCACTGACAGTCTGTTCAAATTGCATTGTTTAGACATCAGATTCCTTTTTGGTTACCATTTATATGTTATTTTATTCTGATGTAGTTAGATAGCTCATGTCAAAAAAAAAAATGCTAGTACTGTATGAACCACATAAATTATCTTCACTTAATTCACTCACCTATAGATATCTGTCAGCTGGAATATACCTTCTTGATTTTTAAGTGTATCACTTATTATCCAGCATGTAATGTTGGCCTGTTCTGCTAACAATAAGGACATTACCTAATGGAAGAAAATAAAATTCCCCACGAACTTATGGTATTATTAGTCACCTCCACTTTCTAAAGACTGCAGATCTTTCAAGAATTTTTTTTTCCTCTCTGTTAAAGTAACTCTAGTTGGATACCACCAAGTTTGAAGCATTTAGGTCACGAAAATAGCTTTTGAGGGTTTTTTTGCATTAAGATGATACATAAGGTAGTGGCCAAAATATTTTTGGAATGTTCAACCTGAATAAAATGGCTGAGAAGCATCCGGGGGCTATGTGACCAAAAAGGAAGCAGGTCAGTATGCTGTGGTTTTGACATGGATATATCCTATGGTTTGTACAACAAAGAACTGTAAGAAAGCTCGTAGCTTATCATTTTCTTCTGCATGGCAATCCACAAATGCAAGAGAAGTTTTCATTCTAATGCTTTGAGCCTTTCCTGCTGTGATGTTTCTCACCATGATGCAGAATTCTCCATATTAGTCGCTCTCCCTTGTGCTTTATTCTGTCACTCCCTGTCCTGGTGTTCTCAGGCAAAAAGTGGAAAACTTTGGGGAAATCTACACTGGGAAGAAAGTGTTCTGCAAACAGCCTGCAGTTCAAAGATGGGGGGGGGGGCACTTTTTTTTTTTAAACTTAAGTCTTAGCTGTCACTTTTAAAATGTCACTTACATTCCTGCAACAGCTGACCCACTGGTAGGCTGAAGGTGTCAGCTCAAAACAGCTGTGACTTAGTAGAGGCAAGAACTGGCCAGGGACTAGTGTATGTAACTTCTTGCAGAGCCATGCCCTTCTTAAGTGGATGGCTTTAAAAAGCCCAAGAAGCTAGAAGTGTTTTCCCTGAGTAGTCCCATGATTTTGGGACAGATGTTCTAACTGATACTTAGACACTCAGATAAGCAAAAAGTCTATGTAGTTTTCAGGTTCTCTCTCTCTTTTTTTTTTTAAGCATAATGGACAACATAGAGAACTTTGCCATCAACAGTCTTTGTAGCTGGACCTTCGTTTGTAAGATGTAGTGGGCACAGTGGGGTAGAAAGGGGTTTTAAGCTATAGGAGAGTGAACTCCATGTAGATCCAGGCTTCTCACTTTAAATCAAGGATCTTCTACAGCTGATGAATTTCCCAGGTGAAAGAACAGCTTCTTGCAAAACCCTTGGGCTTGTAAAAGAATTTTCCTGGGTACTTCTTCCTAAAACTTCAGAAGTCATGCACTCCTCAGTACTGTGTCCCCAGCTTTCCTCTACAAAAAGGCAAATAAGATCAGACTACAAACAGCAACTTATCACTTATGATATCTATGCTTTTGTATAGATCTTCTGAAGGGTAAGGCTACCACAGAAACTGGGGAGCCTGCTGCCCTTGTAACTTCCTGGTGTTCTTACTGGCAGCACAGTTAGCTCTATTATTGTTTAGGCCACCGGTCTGAGGACAAACAACTTAAAAACAATCAAAACCTGTGCAAAGGAAAGGAAGGAAATATATAAATACAGACAATACCCATCTTTAAATACTTCTGCGGCTAGGTAAACTGATGGGATATAATAGCCATGGAAGTGCTACTTTCCAGTGAAAAGTCACTGATTAGGCTTTAATAAATGCTAACATATATTAACCAGGCACAAAATTCTAGCTAGCACTGGAAAGTTCTTACTACGTGGTAGGCCTTATCTGAGAAGGTGTGGGTACAAATTTACTGTGATTGAAAATGGAAATCAAACTCTGAAGCTGTTTGGCATGCATACACTTAGCCTTACAAAATATGTAGATTTTTTAGAAGAGTGAAAGTAAAGAAAATGTCTATTTTCAGCTCCCAGTTTTCATTTAAACTATACATATTTAGGGCAAAGACAGCAGCCCTTGTTACAGATTTAAAACCTTACTTAGACATTGTTTATAACCGAATTGACTGTACTGGCAGTTCCATGTGCCATCTGTTAACTCATAATTTGAACCAGTAGCTAAAAGACTATTTGTGTTTTCAATTTCCTTTGCCACACCTAACAGTAGTTATACTAAGGATTTTTGTAGTGTAGGAAAGGCTCTGAGAAACTCCTTTTGATAGAAAAGAGCGAGAAATGTGCAGAAGGTTATATGCTGTGAATAGAGTGTAGGGAGGAAGTGGATGGTGAGTTTATTAAATTCTTTTTGATTCACAAAAGCTCGCTCTTGACTTGTGTGTATTAAGGCACAAGATGGCAGAAATAGGAACAGCTAAGTAACTCTCCTTTGCACAAGCATAACTAATGTTGTTGCTATAATATTGTTGCAAACAATATGTTGCAAATATTTTATTTGGGAAACAACATTTTGTGTCAAAGCTTGTAAAGCACATGGTAAGCTTTGTACATCTGATTTCTCCAGGTTGTCATTCTAACTCCTTCCCCCCTCCCCATTAAACTCCAGTTTCTCCAAAACTGATGGATACTGTGTGAAAATCTAGCCTTTGAAAATCCCAGACTCTCTAAAAATCAATGGATTTGGATCACTATCTAGGAAACTTCTTTTAAATTCTCATATCACTGTGGTGGTTTGAACAGAGATTACCAAAGACCAAGGAGCACCCTCTAAGGAATCAGGGTGTACTTTAAACTTAAAAGGGGAAAAAATCATTATGGGATGGGGGGTATTCTTTACAGGTTATAGTCATTGGACAGACAAACAAGTGGGCTTTTTGGTATTCCGTTCTAAAAGATAACTAAGCAGCAGGATCCATGAAATTAAAGACTTCATTACTGAGCTCTTTATTCTTTTAATTTTTCTTGTGAGGTTAGATTCTAGTTTGTAATAGTTTCATGTAAGGCATAAAGTAAAAACGATCTAATTTTTCCTTATCCAAATTAGTTATAAAATTGTTACAGTAAACACATTAAGTAAACATAAGATGTTAGTGATGTTCAGAGACAAAATGCATCTTCAGAAAGCATTGTTTGTGTGATAATAGGGCTTTCTATTTTGCAATTTATCATATCAAAAGAGTTTTCAATTTGCAAAACCCTATACATCATGCATACAGATGAACAGAGAAAATGCATTAGTGAGGCAGATAACCCTGAAATGGATTGAATTGGCAACATTTGTGAGCTCAAATTTTCAGTGATACTGAATTTAAGTTATTGTATGAGTCATGCATAATTTGGGTCTTTGGTGAATAATAAAATCTAGGTAGGTAAAATCTACATACAGATTTATATCAGAAGAATTACCAGTTCACTTTAACACATCTCAAAATCAGTGGGCTCCTAGTGAATTCTAGATACTAATACACAGTACTGGAAAGATGGATGAATCTTCTGGAACTGGAATTGCTGAGACAAAGCATTCTCATAGATACAGGCCTAAATCTTCTAAACCATACAATGTGCAGTGACTGTAATATTAAGTAGTGTGTTTCACTGTGCATCATATGCATAAGGTGAAGTTATTTTTTAAAAAAGCCTAGAAGTAACATTTAGTGACATCATTTTGCATTTTGTCTTTCCAGACTTCTGAAGTAGCATGGAAACTTTAAACTTTGCTTGTCTTCTCTGTAGCCTATTAAATTTGATTGCAGAGGTAGAATGTCATTGCCTCTATTAGAATTTGTTTCATAACAGTAGACTTGTGAACCCCAATCTCTTGATCTCACCCTCTTTTTAGTTTTTTTAATTCTCACAGATTTGCGGGAAATTGGAGCAAATAAATTAATATCTCTTGGTTTGAATTACTCACCTACATGTACAGACAGATTTCCACCCTAATGGGTTTTATGGCTGTTGTGTGAAGAGAGAGAAAGGGCATGATTAGGTGGAAAGGCCCTTCCGTATTTGGCAATCAATGTTTGCCTGCCAGAGCCCTCCTCAAAAGGACTTTCCCTGAGTCAGTTTCCCAAAGTTGTAAAATAAACGATTTATTAAAGCAACAGGTACAACAGGTTCAGAATTGTCCTTGATAAATGCACTTGCTGCAAAAATTCTACTTTTTTAAGCTCAAACTGATAATTAAGCACTTTTAACAATGGTATTTTTCCCGGATAACATCCGACGTTGTCGGAGGTGCAAGTCTTACCACAGAGGCGTCCCTGTTTGGGGAGGAGAGGTCCAGGCCCATCAGCCCGTCCGTATGTTGGTGTTCTCGCCCTCAACGTGGAGGAACGTTTACGCGCGGAGTTTATCCTCTTGGCGAGGCGGGGCTGAGTCAAACTCTGTGGGGCGATTGGTCCGTGTCGAGCTCAGCAGAGGGCGCCATTGGCTGCTGCCTTTTCTGCCCTTAGCAACAACGCCAGGCTGCGAGACTCCCGCCTCGCCCYCGGCGTCGTTTGGGTGGAGCAATGTGGGGGGCGACACCTCCGCCTCGCCCCGGGCGCTGCCTCACCGACACGGGTGTTAGACCGCGAATCACCCTTTGCACCTGCTGTTTACCCCTGGCAGGGAGGATCAAATCCTATAGACCAGTATCCCACAATGGCACGTGAGTTACTGTGCTGGTGGGGGAAGGGGGCTGCTTCAGAAGGGAAAAGTGTTTTATGCTGTAGCACTTTCATAAATAGATTATATGATTAACTGCTTGAAAGTGGTCTTTGTTTCTGAGGTAGTTTTATTTGGTAGTCTAATCCTTTCAGGTGTTGATGTTTGCTTTCCTTTATTGAATCTGGAAAGGGATTTCTCTGTGCCAGTGAAAGCTGGCATAAAATGAGTGCTGTCCTTCCAGCCTGTTCTTCATGTATTCCTGTGAAGCTCCACAGAAGCCTTCTGCAGTGTGCTTGAAGCATGGCTGCAGTTGTACAAGCGTGTGTGTGTGACAGCGGTTTGGGAAACAGTTTCCATAAACAAGGGGTATAAAGGCGGTAAGGCTGGGTCCTTGGTCGATTCACACTGGTTCCAGGTTGATATGCTGGGTGCACAGAAAAGGGTAATGACTATTTATGCTACCCATGTGAAACTTATGTAATACACTTTTTTTTCTTGAGGGCAGGGTGTGGATTTTATACCTATTGCATAGGCTGTTAGAGAGCTGTGCTCTTTCGTGTTGATGACTTGACTGAAATGAGCTAAAATTATTTCTAGCGTTGCTTTTCTCAGTCATTTAACATGGACTGAAGGTGCGGTTTATAATAATGTAAGCTAGCCAAATCTTGAAACACATTTCATTGTTTGAGTTCAGCATTTACAAAGGAGGTGAGTTGTCACCACTAAGCAATCTGTAATGCTGCATCTACAGCAAAAGCAATAGGATTAAGAAATGGTAAGTGCTGAAAACTAACAGTCAACAAAATTATTCTAGCAGGTTTTTGGATAATTCAGATTTAAATGGAAGGATGTTTTCTAATAGATTGTTAATGAAAGTTTCGAAACTTTCTTTAGCATAAATTACTTCCTGAGAGAAAAAGATAGAAAATAATCATGAGTGGTGGTAGGAAAGGCTTGCAACTATTTTTTTTAATTTTTTCTGTAGTTTCCCAGAAGAAAGAGCAGTGAATGGAGGGTGGAGGGCACCGTTTTTCTGCCTTTGTTCACCTAGCTTTTTCCTTATAGTTTTTAGAATCCATTTTATCTTGGTTAGCAAAGTTTATTGCAAACTGTTCTTTCAGGTAACTGGCTGTCCTTGGCCCTTAAAGCATAGCTACTTAGGAAGTTATGCTCGTTTGTTTGCCCAGGGCAAGAAGCAACAGGGAGCTTCCCTTTTCAGCTGTTCAGTGCCGCACATGCGATTTGCCATATCAAAAACAGAAGTCTCTCATTTTTGTCATTGTTGTGCCAGCTACCTTGTACCTTCTCAGCAGAGGGAAAGGAGACACGTTTCAATTTTCTGTATGTAACATTAAATCTACCCAAATGTCTCAAAAATAGGAGTAGAGTTCCTCAAATTCAGTTAAAATAAATATTATCCTGTTAGAATTGTCTATGGGTTATGTTGAAAAATATCTCCTTGATGCTAGAAGGAAGTATTCTGCAAACTAATTGATATTTGTGGCTGATATTCAGCAATTTCATAGTTGTCTTTATAATTAAAATGCTTCTATCTAAACACCATTGTTTACTATGAAAGCTTCTGATGTCAATGCTATCTTTGAGAAAAATTCACTAAAGTGACTTGATAGTCTCTATTTGATTATTACTTTAGTTATCTTGGGGTATCTGCATGGTCCTTATTGCAGTAAAGTATCTAAGAAGTCTCTTTACACTTTCAATATCTTGGGAAATACAAATTAGAGTAGGGAAATAAGACCTGAATAAATTAAGTGACTTGCCTTACGAAAATTTTTGAGCTGGAAACTGAGTTTAGATGTCCCAAGCTTGAGATGCCTTATCCAGAAAGCTGTCCTCTTTCTTCAGAGTAAAGCACTGTAAGACCTCTGTATGTGCTTAAACTTCAGATTTCAATATAACCAGTGAACAACTGCATCTGTAATAGTGCTATTTGGCTGTGCCTCTAATATTGCTGTCCAGGAGAATACCTGTTTGTAAGAGACTTCTGTTACAAGTATGTTACTCTGAAAAAAGCAAGATTTATGCTTTTTGTTATTGAGATAAAAATGCATTTTTATTCAATAGTCCAATTTAGGCAGACTTTTTTTTTTCCACACTGAAAATTGCTTAAGATAATCACAAGTATGTAGTCCTACATGAAGAAATTCAAATGACTTTATCCAGTTGGCTTAAAGTGAGTGATCAGATTACCTGTGGACTGATACTGTTAATCAGCAACACAGAAGAGTGAGTGAACTGATATTTTTTATCAGCAACGCAAAAGAACTTTAAGACATCAACTTCCTTAAGTTTCCAAAAATTAGTGCTACTACTGTATCCATTTTTAATCCTAAACTTCTCTCCCCTCTTCAATTTTTTTGTAAATTGTTGAAATTAACTAAATACAGAATAACTCAGCAGCTGGCTTAGAAGACAGATGCTATTTGATGGTACTGTCTTGTCACTGATACCCAGAAAAATCAACTAAGCATTTTGGTAATGTCTGTAGTATTTGCTGAAAGAGGAAAATACAAAACCTCAATTCCTACAGTGAAATGGCCAGCTCTGGCATATAATAACTAATTTTGCAGGGCCTTTGAGAGCAGAAGTAGCCTTGTTAGGCAGGTGCCATCATAACACTAGTCTGGAGTTCAGTGTGTTTTCTTGACCTTCATATGTTATTCTAATTGAATTGCAGCTTACTATAGCTATTTTAAGGATCAATACTCCTTCAGGAGGCAGGAAGAATAAGAATCAATTTGAACACTCCAGATCCTTCATCAGGTATTACTTCAAATAGCACCCCTTTCTCTGCAAAATCTGTGAGATTCTGCTAGCGGCATCAGTCACTGACAAGAAGACACCTGAACTGTGTTTCTTTTCCTGTTCATTGGGATCTTTCATTGTTATGGAGACTGATATTCTTTCTTATAAAGTTATAAAAGATCCATAATAGCTTTTAAAACATTATATTTGGAACTCTAGACTTCATTAAAGCACTCTTCAGCTCTTTCACTTCCAGCTTCCTTGCTGCTTATGAATTATTCAGGGTAGATTTCACTTGAGGTAAATAGTTTGATTTGAAGCTTTTTGTATCTGGATTTAGATGCAACAAGAAGTGTTAAATGTTCAGAATTTTAAGTGAACAGAATCGCAGAGGCTCAGCTATTAAGATGGAAGACATTTGCTGTTAGTGCTCTGGGGCTGCCATTGAGATCTCGGCACAACACTATTTGTCATTCTGAAGTAGGTAGGCATTATGATGCCTGGAGTATAAATCAGCCTTTACATGGTGTCGAGTCCTGAAGCACTTTGAACACTCTAATCCACTTCTGAGTTAACAGAACATATTTGGGTTTACAAGCTTTAAAGTTTCCTTTTTATTTAACCCTGCCATCATACTATTAATCATCATTATTTTCTAGAATTTTATATACTTCACCAAATACAATTCCTAATGTTTTGCTTCAAAGTTGTAGTGATATGACTGACATGAGCTTTAGCTTCCTTAATCTATAAGATGTACAGTTTCAGCACAATTAATTTAATTAATTCTCTTCATGTAAAGAGTAAAACTGGCTTTTCCTACTTGCAGCCTGGGCAGACCAGTGTTGTTAGGCTCTTGTACCAAAGGATGATGTCTGTGCTTTGTCTCCTATGCCCAGTTTAATGTAGTATCATCCTTAGTGTTACTTCCTGGAGAAAGTTGAAGTGGAAGAGCAGTAATTTCCATGTGGCTGTTTTTAACAAGTGTCTGTGGTCCAGGAGCCAATATTAGCTCAGCAGAGCAAAGCAAACTCTTTTAAGTGTTGATTACCTTCTAACATCTGGGCAGCTAGCCCATATATGAAGGGTCAGTTCAGAAAATGTGTATACTGTAAAATGTCAGAACAGAAACTAAGATTTGCTGGCTGACTAAATGCTTTAGCTATCACAAAGCATTTTATTTATTGCATGCTCCTGTATATAATATTATATAGACTTCAGTGAGACACTACAATTGTGCAGTCAGTTGAACTTGTGTTTTTACGGGCCAAGAGTTGTTAACATTAATGAAATCCATCGAAACCACTTATTTTCTTGCCAGGCGGCACACACTGCCTGAACTGTCTGTATGATTTCAATTGCAAATATACAGTGATGGAGTCAGTGTTAGTAAGCAGCCAGTTACTCCCATAGTCCCAGTGAACTGGCAGTAACCCTGGTTTGGCTGGGTATATTAGTAAAAACCTACTTTTTTTTTTTTTTTTTTAAACCAAAACCTCACACTGGTGCAATGATCTTAGGGATTCTCTGCCAGGCCAATTACCTTGGATGGAGGGGAAGTAGCTGGAAGTAGTAACATCACAGATGGCCATTTCTAGACTAACTTAGATCAAGGTATTATCATTCATTTTAGAGCAACACAGGTTATGCTTTGTGTTCTTTATCCCACGGAATGGAGATAAAAACTCTCTAAAGGGAGGAAATCCTTGAGAACAGTAATGTCAGATTTTTTTTTTATGCTGCATCTTAACTTTCATACAGTGGCACATAAATGTTCCAGACATAATCAATCTAAATGACTGTAGCCAAATGTTAACTCACTATCTCTATTGCTAAAATGCTTCTTTTCATATACAGGCACTTAAAGTTGTTGTTTTCGCTGAAGTGTTCACTCCTCAATGAGGAAATGTAATAGTTCAACTAAAGAGTGATTGCTTGTGCTAGCAATGCCACATTGAAGCTTTATGACCTCTCATTAATCTGCACTTTGTTAAGGTCCTGGAGCGGTAGGATTAATGACAGTCCATTGTAAATTATTCAGATCCCTACCTATGCACTGACTAGCTCTTTTGAGAAACATGCAAGTGATATTGAATCTTTCTGTTTTACAGGATAACTACCGTAGTCCAGAGTCAGAAACTTGATCATCTGTATTGTGGGTCACATGTGAGTCTGCATAACAGTAGATTTTTTTTTTCCTGCATGTGATTCTACTTATACAAAATATTCTACTCATACAAATGCTCTTTCCTATTCCCCATCATTTTCATTTCAGCTTTTGGGCCCCACACATACTCTTCTGCATGCCCAGAACTGAGTACCTAGACTAGCTGGGTGACACTAACTTTACTTGGTCCACAGGGTTTTCTGTCTAAGTTTCCCCTGTGACATGTCAGCCTCATCAAATCCTGTTTTTCCTATTGACTCCTTTCTGTCAGCCTGCATTCTTCTGAGCTTTGTCTCTTCAGCCATATCTCATCCCATGCAGTGCGTTCAGTTCTTGTTACCAGTATTACCTCCTCCTCTGAGGATTATAAACCCTGCTCCTGGTGCAGAAAAACTATGTGGATTTCATGTCCAGGACAACATTTCTCTGCAGAAAAAAAAGATGAGCATGTTCCTCTTTCACATTTTAAGATTTCTTCAGAAATTCACGGACTTCAACGTCAGAGGGACCATTAGTATCTCTAGTATGCTCCTAGATAACAGATCATAGAATACCTTCTTCAGTAATCCCTCTATCCAGCTGAATAAGGCTTGATTAAAAGGTATTCTAGATTGGTTTACAGGAAACAATACATCTAATAATGGAGAGTTTTCCACATCCTTTAACCCTCACTGATTAAAGGTTTATGAAGTGTTCAGCTGGGAGTCTAACTCCTACTCATGATTTTCATAGCTATTTCTCTTAGACGTTAAATATATGTATATATATATTATATAATATATATAATATATATATATATTCTAGTTTCAAGTAGCACTCTTCTGTGTACTACTTCATAGACCATAACCATGTCACTTCAGAAACCTTTGTCAGGTTGAAAGCAAATTCTTACAAATGACAAGGTAACTCTAATCCCTTTCAGTTTTTTCCATCTTTTAGGTAAATGTAGAATCTGGATACAGTACAGGTAGTTATCTATGTTGTATACAAAGTCATCCTAACTGATCATTTTTGTTCTGTGTATTGCAGGATTGTGTTAGCAGTAGCTTTATGTTGAGTTAATGTTTAATACATGGAAGTTTAATTAAAGCCAATGAAAAATGTTAGAAAGTTAATTTCCAGCAGTGGAGTGCAGGATTGAGCAAAGTGAGCTAACAGACTTTACTGGTTAAGCAGTATTTTCTTCTCAGCACAATACCATGCATAAGTGCTGCTGATAATTTCTACTGTTAGGAAGAGTCCCTTAATTTGTTTGTGGACAACCCTAATGCTGTGGTACTGTTCTGGGTCTGAGTCAGTATCACTGCATGAGAGGAGACTGCTTCGCACGGACTCTACCCCATCTGATCATCGCTAGCTGGGCTATCTCTGGACCATACTTCATTACACATTATAGAGTCAAACCATGATGAGCTGTGCTTCAGTATACAGTACGTGTGCTGCCTAGGCTGGTTCTCTGCAGTTCACAAAGCACAGCTACCCCTTTTTCCACTGTATGGTAGGGTGATGCCAATAAAGAGGTCTCCAAACCTTGTCTCTACTCCTTTTCTCTCCTTCCCTCAACTCCTAAACTGTCAGCAATGAAAAGAGAAACTCACTTTTTATTCTTGACCAATCTTCATTGTTACTGGGAACGGTGACCAAAAATTCTTATTTTGCTGCCACAAAAAAATGTTTAGAATTAACCATTTATGCATAGAGAAGTTGCCAAAAGACTTGCTACAACAGTGCATTTGGAGAGCTTAACATCTTATAGCCCACAAGAATATTGCTCTTTGCTGAGCTCATATTTAAATTAGATTAGCCCATTTTAACAACAGAAAAATAGATTTCAGAGACTTTGTTTGCTTAAAATCTTTTATAGCAGTTTGCCTTTGAAACTGCTACAAAATTTTAATGACTCTTCATTTTGATTTGCTGGAAAGAAACAAACTGACTGTCCTTTCTTTGGTAAACTTAAAGGCTGAACAGAAATTTATTTTGCTGACGCACTAAATGCCTTTTGCAACTGAACTGATTTTTTTTTTTTTTTTTTTTTCAGTAATAAAAGTTGATTGGTATAATGAAAGAGTGTTTTATGCTTCACATGCAGCACTGCAGGCCCTCAGGTTCACCGAGACATTCTGGCCGGACTCTGCTTTGGACCTGTTTGATTCAATGGGCTTAGTCATGTTGTCCATAGTACTGAACATAAGGCTTGGGGAAGAAAACATCAGCTTACAGTTATTTCCATTTTAATTTTTATTGATACATAGGTCAAATTAGGTGACATGTCCCCTTTCCCTCCTCTCTGAAGTGTCCGTATTTGTATAGTTTTAATATTTTTCAGCAGTCTAATTTCTATTTGGGTGGGGACCATGTAGCTACTGTTTTGCTGTCAGTTGATGTCGAGAATATTCCTCACAAGAATAATGGAGTACTGTAGGGAAGAAAGCACCTGTTTTTTTCAGTTATTGGTAGTTTCTACGTGTGCTTTCTCAGAAGCCAAATAAAGGTGCTGTCATATTTCTTAGAGTACAGCAAGAAAGGAGGGAGCCATTACATAAGCTGTTGCTGTTTTCTTACTGAAACAGAAGAATGCACTGGTGTTTTATACTGTGTGCTTTGTATCAACTAATATAAACATGCTAAAGATAGATGCCTTGATTACTGCCTATTCACACTAATGGTATCCACTGTTGAAGTTTAAGATTGTTCTTTGTTTGTTTAGACACTCATCTTATTTATAAAGCCTTCTTTATCTTCTGTTACTGAAACATTTAAATCTAAGAACTTGTACTCCCATATGTCATAACAGAGTTTAAATGTTAATTTTCTCATTTTTCCAAAGCGTATGGTTAACAGAAGCTTCGTATCCTATGCAGTAGTGTTAGCTTTTTGCACTGGAACAACAGAACGTGTTCATCCAGTTTCTATCCCAAGTAATGGGAGCTATCCTCCTTGCTTAACTAGTAACATACCCATCATTTTCTCTGATAACTTAATTAAATTCCTCTGGAATCTCCATATAGCTTATGGGAGGTCCCTATTGCCCAATGCTTGTTGACTACAGAGAAGCGCCTGACCCTTTTCTTACCTATTACTCTCTCCATTGCTTTTTTGCTTTAAATTTTTTGTCAGCTAGGTTACTACTAAAAATCACTTCCTACTCAGTTTGTGTCAGGTTAGAAACAGAGCTGAAAGGAGTTCTGTACTAATGAAATCCCTTGCTGCTGTTGTAGGAAACAGCTCATATAGTAGTCTATCTAACCAAGCTGCTAAAATCAGTATACCTTTTGCTTGCAGAGTTTTGATTTATTCAGGATCCCAGTCATGCAAGTGCCTGTACATTCCTTGTCTATATATACTCTCTCTAGGAGTCATTCCTGATTGTAGATGATTTCTGGCTTTACAGAAAAAAGGAAAAATGTCTGTGTGAGTTAAAGAAGGCTTCTTGATGTAGTCCAATGAATTTACCCCAAACATATAGATGTCACTTAGACACTTTACCTCCTCTATCCATTGCGACTAGCTGGATGTGTCCCCATTGCTTACTGTGCCCTTTAGGGGGGATGGAGCAGGGCTGGCAGTCTCTGGAGGTCCATGCAAAATTGTTTGGTTTTCATGCTGGTCACACGAAGTAGAAAGCTCCTTTAAATAGGGCTGGCAGAAGTCCATGCTGTCCCTCACTGTGGGAGCAATTAGGTCTATTATATAGATAACCAAGCTCATAGAAATGAGGTATGGGTACCATTACATGCCCCTGCAACATTTGTTTAATTGCTAAAGCACTTGTTTATACACTGCTTTGCTGAAAGAAAATGTATTAAACTATAAAGCAATGACCTGTTGGGTGTAAAGCATACAACCTTGGGGGGATCATTACAGGGCTCAGATCAGAAGAATTTAAGAAACTTTGTCATATATCAAATGTCTGAGACCTAAGCTTCATCTTCCAGTTAGCTGTAAGGTAGTTTAATGGACTGTCAGGATGAAGAGAATATTTACATATTTTTATCAGCCAGTAATTGGGTTTTTTATCATTTGTTTTCTGTCTTTTTGAATTACATTATATCATGTTGTTCATAAGAAACTACAGCATTGTGTTCACAGTCATTGCTATGTTACCTCAAAGCATCTGATTTACTTCCTTGTAGTTGTTCAGTAGAACAATGAAATTAATGAATTGTGTTCAAGCCACTGGCAGCTTTGCTCTTCAGCTGGCAGAGATATCAACAGAAAATTTTTTAGTAGATGTGTGTATGCAAACCTGTATAATGCAATGGAATCAATATCATACCAAAAGGAGTAGTGTATGTTACTCATTATCAAACCGAAACTAACTGTGTAAGAATGTTTAAGTGCTATACACAGAAAAACATGAAAAATGATCAATATCTTTTAGCTTTCTCCTATGTTTCACTTTCTGAGGTAGCTTGTGTTGCCGCTTGCAAGTCTAGGGATAGCCAACGAAATCCCCACTGAGGGTGACTGCTCAGGCATCTATGGAAACTCAAATATGAAACTTGTTGCATGTTGTAACGCTTGCATGTCACAGCAAATTTCTAGAGACAGGAGAAAGTTGTAAGGTCCTTTCAAGGCAATGGCCACTCTGTCATTCTGCAGAGCAAACTTTAGCAGGATTTACAAAGTTTTGGTGGGGATGGAAACTTCAGTACCCAAGGTAAGATCCACCTCTGGATGAAGCCTTATTAAAGATATTAATTCTTTCGAATGTGTGACAAACTTGTTTCTTAAATTTCCTCTGTGTAAAATATAATGGCCTATATATGTATTCATAGTGAGGTACACAGGTCTGCCTTGCATCAGTTAGGTTAGTTGCATAATTTTAACCAGTGCAAGACAAGCTGTTGTTTAAGGTTAAAAGTTTTTTATTAATACTGCTTCTTGCATTTACGCCATGTGTTACCTTTGTTATCATGTATTTATATGTCAAGTTCTCTTGGAAAAAGTATAGCTTCCGTCCGTAATGGCTTCTCTTAGTTATTAGGAATCCATAAGTAAGTTCAAGTTTCTGGAAAATACAATCTGATCTCAAATCTTAACAAATTGTCCAAGTTAGGATTTTTAATTCACTACAATATTTATTTTATAATGTGATATTTTAATACTGAAAATCTTGGGAAAGGAGATGCAGAAGTTACTTCTACTGGGAACCAGCATATTCTTACAAAGTAGTATTCATTTCTCAACAGTCCTCTTAAGGTATCAGATCTTAAATCTGTCACTCCTTGAGGGCTAAGTATGACACACCTTCTCAGACTCTCTAAAACCAGCTGTTGATGCTAACAGCCTTTGGAATGGAAGGAGGTGGTACCATCACTTACAGAAGGGGGACAAAAAATGAGATTACTTGTTTTAAATTACTGTATGTACTGGTTTACGGTGGTTAGAATCTGTTGTAAATCTCATCTGAAGTTTCTGAACTTGCTGTTGAAACTCTGTGCTTCTGAAGTATCCACATCATTTTACATGTCGGTCTGCCACTCAAGGATTGATCCTGGCTGCCTCTACCACTTCAAAATCTAATGAACTTGCAGTTCAAGATTTTGTACCTGTAAGCTGTTTCTTCCAATATCATATAATTTTCCTTCTTGTTTTTAAAACTACCTGTATCTATTTCTCACTTTACATTAGATGACATGAAACCATCARACTAAAGATCTTTTTAAAATGAAAAGTTCTTTGACTTGCACAGTGACTTTTTCAGATTTTTCAGCACTGATTATATGCCCCTTTGTTCAATGTTCATACCTTTCTTTGACTGTTTCAATTCTGCAGATACCAGTTTAAAAATTCATTACAGACTTTCTTCACTTAAAAAAAAAAAAAAAAATCTGCATACAATCTACCTTGTTCTGAAAATTTTTACTGTCTTTTTCCTCCACTCACACTACTTTTTGTTACAAATTGGACAAAATTGGAAATAGTTCTCGAAGCTCTGGAAATAGCACTATTCAATATTTGTATTACCTATCAATTTTGGACTTAAATGATCCCAGATATTCCTAACAGTTGGAGATCTGAAAATAACTCATTCAGTTGCTTTTGGAGATAAAAGGATAACCTGTGAATACCAGCACAGGTACCTGAGGCTTTCCTRGCTCTATCAGCTTCTTACTGTGCTTCTGTAACAACTGGATAAACCTCAGATGGACTGAGCCGTTTCTGTTTGTGGAAACCTATGTATGCTATGTGGGAGGACTTCGTGATTTTTGAGAGTTCCCTGATTTGGAAATTGGAGATTGTTCAGTCTGTTATAAAAGCATCCAACTTAAGTGCTGCAACTATGATGCAATCCTCTAGACATATGGGCATGTTTTTGGAGCAGGAGAACAAGTGTTTCTTGGTGAGATCATGCCAGGTTTGTGTAACAGGGACTTCCTTATACAGAAACAGACCTTTGTGGTTCTGTGCAAGCAAACCTTTCCTATGCTGTGATATGGCTTCCAGAAACAAGCTTCTCTGCATATGAAGCAGCTTCTCCCAGACTGTTCATCATTGTGGTGGCGCAAGTCAACTCTTAGGCTGATCAAAGAAACTCGGAATGTAGTTTTTAAGTGGCATAGCCTGAGAAAATGAGAAATGCATCTGAAATAATAGATGTTTTTTATAATAGATTTTGGATTTTGAGTTGAGTTAGAGTTGAGTTGTTTGAGGAAAACTCATGCACTATCACAGAATCACAGAATCACAGRATCGCTGAGGTTGGAAGGGACCTCTGGAGATCATCTAGTCCAACCCCCCTGCTCAAGCASGGTCACCTAGAGCACATTGCACAGGATTGCATCCAGGCGCGTTTTGAATATCTCCAGAGAAGGAGACTCCACAACCTCTCAGGGCAACCTGTTCCAGTGCTCTGTCACCCTCACAGTGAAAAAGTTTTTCCTCATGTTCAGATGGAACTGTCTGTGTTTCAGTTTGTGCCCATTGCCTCACGTCCTGTCGCTGGGCACCACTGAAAAGAGTCTGGTCCCATCCTCTCGACACCCTCCCTTCAGATACTTGTACACATTGATAAGATCTCCTCCCAGCCTTCTTTTCTCCAAGCTAAACAGGCCAAGCTCTCTCAGCCTTTCCTCATAAGAGAGATGCTCCAGTCCCCTAATCATCTTTGTRGCCCTTCGCTGGACTTGCTCCAGTAGTGCCACATCCCTCTTGTACTGGGGAGCCCAGAACTGGACGCAGACTCCAGATGTGGCCTTCCCAGGGCTGAGTAGAGGGGGAGAATCACCTCCCTCGACCTGCTGGCAACACTCTTCCTGATGCACCCCAGGATACCATTGGCCTTCTTGGCCACAAGGGCACATTGCTGCCTCATGCTTAACTTGGTGTCCACCAGCACTCCCAGGTCCTTCTCSRCAGAGCTGCTTTCCAGCAGGTCAGTCCCCAACCCGTACTGGTGCATGGGGTTATTCCTCCCCAGGTGCAGGACCCTGCACTTGCCTTTGTTGAACTTCATGAGGTTCCTCTCCGCCCACCTCTCCAGCCTGCCCAGGTCTCTCTGAATGGCAGCACAGCCCTCTGGTGTGTCAGCCACTCCTCCCAGTTTTGTATCGTCAGCAAACTTGCTGAGGGTGCACTCTGTGCCTTCATCCAGGTCACTGATGAAGAAGTTGAACAAGACTGGAGCCAGTACTGACCCCTGGGGGACACTGCTAGCTACAGGCCTCCAACTAGACTCTGTGCCGCTGATCACAACTCTCTGAGCTCTGCCATTCAGCCAGTTCTCAATCCACCTCACTGTCCACTCATCTAACCCACACTTCCTGAGCTTGTCTATGAGGATGCTATGGGAGACAGTGTCAAAAGCCTTGCTGAAGTCAAGGGAGACAACATCCACTGCTCTCCCCTCATCTACCCAGCCAGTCATTCCATCATAGAAGGCTATCAGATTGGTTAGGCATGATTTCCCCTTGGTGAAGCCATGCTGACTACTCCTGATCACCTTCTTGTCCTCCCCATGCTTGGAGATGGCCTCCAGGATGAGCTGCTCCATCACCTTTCCAGGGATGCAGGTGAGGCTGACTGGCCTGTAGTTCCCTGGGTCCTCCTTCTTGCCCTTTCTTGCTATCTGTCCATAGCTTGGTTCTGAAGTAATCGATCAAGTGTGAGACCACATAGGATAGATGAAAATGAGATATCACTTTGAGTTTTGTACATGCACATTTGGACAAAATCTTTCCACTTAATGACACTTTAACTGTTAACTGTGCCAGTTTGTTTTGGAGGACCACCTCCCAGGCTTTCCTGCCATGGAATTCGAGCCATAAACTGAGCACATAACCATTAGAAAAACAGAACTTAGTTACACAGCTGTTAGTTACAGATTTTTAGGTGGAGTGAACTTTTAAGATGCCAAAGGCAACAGGTAATTGCTTACACACATTTTCGGATGTCAACAGCACAAATGCTGTAGTATAAGTCAGCACAAGACTATGCAGGCTGATCTGTGATCAGAGTATTTTTCTCATGGAGTGGATCCTTGGTATCAACGGCTTCCAGAGCTGGTTTCCACAATGACAAAGCACCCCTTGGGGAGTTAGCACAGGGGCATGGCCATTTTTGTATAGTGCCAAATACTCAATACTTGCTTAAATATCCTTTCTAAGGGCAGCACCTATGCCTTGTATGTTTAGCTTTCAAACTGAAATGTGGACTGGGAAATGATTTGCGCCTGATATTTTGCTATCTAATCAGTGGTAGCCTTTACTGATTTTTTTGCATATCTCCTTATGGCAGTTCATGTTATAATATATTTGCAGATTTTTAGGTCTTGGGAGTCTATGCTACTAGAAATGTTTGCTTTTTTTCTGATTTTTTTTTTCCCCTCTAGACTTTAGTAGCTTAACAACCAGCTCTCTTCTGTTATGTGAATGGATACCTCAAGCAAGAAACATGATAAGCAGCTCATATCTTTGTAATCAGTTCTCAAAGTATATTCTTAAAGGTATAATGCAGTGTGAAGCCAGTAATCATCATTTTAAAACGGTGCATTGAGAAAGAAGGTCCATCTGTATAGGCCGATGAATTAGCAGCTAAGGCTGCAATGCTGCTTGTTTCGTGGGCAGTCTTGCACATGTCATAGTTTACAGTGTCATAGTTTATAGTGGAGTTAATACAAGCATTTCTTTTCCCAAATGTATAGAAACTGGTGGATCTTTGGCTTAGGAATTTACTTTCTCAGTGTGTTAAGAAAGCAATTCTACATATTTGTGGTTACTCCTGTATTTTTACTCCTTTACTTTGCACATAATTGCAGGCCGAATAATATCAATTAGAAGGTGGGTGGAAAAGGAAACTAGTGTGGAGTTTCTATTTAACATTTCATTGATTTCCAACATAAGTGTAAACATTCATGGACCAAGGGTGCTGATGGGTAATTCTTAAGCTTTTCTCTTTTAAGTAATTACAGTTAAACTGTCCAGTTGCTTTATATTTGATTAATTTCAGTAACAGTGAAAGTTTCTGCTTGTGAAAACAGTTTTGCTTCCTTGTTGGGAATTCTGCTCCGTGTGAGACTTAAAGATTTGCAGAGGAAAATCTGAAGTGTTTTGCTCTGTGTCCCTCTCTAAAAGCGTGGTTCCTTCAAGGACCCCCACTGCTTAGTGCAGCCCCTGGCTTCTCCAGTGTTGCTTGCAGCAGACGTGAGTGGGGTGCTGAGCTCTGTCTCTCCAGCAGGTTGGCATCCTGCGTAGTTGTGGGAACAGCTGTAAAGACAAGCTGTCACATGAGAAGGTAGTACCTAGTGGAAAACAAATGAGCATATATAGTGCATGTGTGAGTATGTATATGACATATCCACACATTTTCTGTCTTTGAAACAGATTTAAAAAATCTCTGGCTCTTCCATGAAAGATTCTGAACAGAATCTTGCTGACCTCACTTAGGTCTTTGACCTGACCTTGCTGAATTCATGTTCCCTAATGAGAGAAAAGAATGTGGAAATCTTTAGGGTCTACTAAACTAGACAAGCCTAGTGAAGTTCCTGTTGGGATTGTGACTGACACCCCCAGCTAGTGGGAAGGTACAATTACTGGCAGAAACCAGGAACCTCTTTGCCAGTTGCCTATGGCAAAATCTCAAAAGAAAAAAAAAATTTTTTTTCATTGTTATAACTTGTTTTAAGTGAAGGTGTAAAACTGTAGATTCTCATAGCTTAAAGGGRAGCTTGTGTGTTGTCACAGACCCTTAATGGAAAAGAAAATTAACATCAAATTATTCATACAACATAAGAAAAATCAATTGTCTCATCCCAAGTAATGAATTAATTTCCAGATAATTTGCTGCTTTTGATTTAAAAACAAACATTCTCCTGTTCATTAAGCTAAAATACACATCTTCACAATTAAGCAAAGTTATTACTGCAAAAGGGTTCCAGGGAGTTGTTTGCTTCAACTCTTCTTTGAGGGTCCAATTCTTCTTGCACAGAGAAAAAATAAAATAAAATAAAAAGGCTAGTCAGATGTCTGACTTTTCTCCAGCTAAGAGAGCAGATATTCTTTTGGCATAAATTTATTCTTCATACTTTCTGTCCAATGCCTGGATCCTAGAATTAAGGAATAAATTATTTTTCCCAGACACTTTGTGCTTTCATCTACTGCTCTCAAACCAAATAAAATATGGAAGAATGAAAGCCTGATTCTAAAAACCTTTTTTAAAGTTGAGTAGTCTTATATATATTTAATCGAATTCTAGGAATGCAAATAAACATGACTGGTCTCAGCCTTCCAATATAATAAAATGGTATTAAGAAATGACTTAATTTCCATAGAGTGAGTGTATTTAAGGCCTTAGGCATTTGCTTTTATTTCTTGTTTCTAGGATTAGCAAGTTCTAGAGCAGGAAGAGATAAATTAATATCAAAAACAACTCTTAAATTTTTATCTTAATTTTATTTATCCTAAATAAGCTTGGTATATTTGGCGGATCAATTCTATTAAGTAGAAAAGTCAAGGGATTTAGAAAAGGAGCTCTTAGAAAAATTTCAGTTAGCATGGAGGTTACTGAAACAATCATATAAAAGATAAGAATATTCCTAGCACAGGAGGAGGAACTAAAGAGAATAATTTAAATTGTGATGAAGTCATGGTATTTATTAGAGGAAAGATTTCAGTCTACCTAAGAGAAAGAGGGGGAAAAAAAAAAAGAAATTACTATGCTTTGAGGCTTTTGTCACTTCACAGGAGAAGTGAAGGGAGAAAGAAAACTCAGGGAAGAAACACACACTTTTCACTGTTTAATAATGGGGCATTCCATTAAAAAATGAGGGGCAGAAAATGAAATTCATGATTTTAATTTTTAAACTGATTTTTACTTTCACAAAGCCTTGATCAAACAGCATTCTAGATTCAAGACACTGTACATATTTGGTGATACAGATGTTTCAAAAACATCTGCTATTAGTTGGCTACTGGACAATGGAATAGGCAAGCCAATAGTTCAGATCAATACGGCAATCTTATTAGGACTCTGCAATATAGAAGCAAGACAAGAATTAATGTCCTTGAGATTAGGTTACTTTTTGCATGTGTTTAACTTTTATCCTATCTTCCATGATAAATTATACCATGAGAATGCTTCCTTTAAGACTTTAAAGATGACAACAAAATACACCAAGTCTACTTTAGTGCAGCATGAAGGGGAGAAGTTTCACAAGGGTATATGCTGCTTAAATTCCCTTCTTATGTCATATATTAAAAAAAAAAAAGGGAGCAGGAAGATAAAGGATGCATCACAGTATAGCAGTTTGATTGCTTTTGTCATAGATAAGAAAATTCGCATTTCTAAGTCCATATACATACACAATAGTGTAAGCTGGCTATTTAGGGGAATTTATGCACGAGTGTTTATGTTGTTTAATAAACGATACTATATGAAGAGGAAGCCAGCAGCTGTCCTTTTTTCTCTTCTATCCATGAATCTGCCACATCACTGAATCTGACAAAGTGCAATTCTCAGGCTTTCAGTTTGTGCATAACATTGTTGCCAAACTTCATAAAGATATTTTATGGCCTGTTGAAGTGCTAAGTTGCTAGACTTCATGAAAAATGTACTATCTAAATGGGTTGGAGCTATGAGCATGCTGAAAAATATCACTGAATTAGTGACAGCACTGTGGAGAAATTGCACCTTTCTTATGACATAGCTCTGTTATAAATATCCAAGCACATGATGCCACTAGGGATGAACAGTTCTCATCTAGACATTTACCAAGTTATGGTACCCAGGTCCAGACTGTTTGGGTCTTTTAAGCTTCCTTGATCAGGCAAAAAAAAAAAAAGTGTCAAGGGCTTTCTCATCATCAGGATCTGTGTGAAATGCGGATGCAAGGTATGCTTCTCCCCCAGCATAAGCTCACTGAAGCGGGAGCTGCTGTAGCCCCACCCTCTCTTCTGCTCTTGCTCCCACATTCCCATCCCCTTTCTTGCACATTCTGGTTCTGCACAACCAGGCAATGAGCTGCTTAAAGATATGATCAAAAAGTATTTTTTTGTTTTGCTGCTGTTAGGTTAGCTTCTGGACTTTTTTATGTAATCACATGAGTATTGGGACTTTCACAAGGGGAGGGGAATTCTCAAATGCATAGTTGGGGAGGGTTGTACTGTGACAGTCCTGATATAATATATGTTGAGCACTGCAAAGCCTCACCAGTATTATCTCTGTTGCTATTTCATGGCATAGTAACTTGAAGTCCCCTCTGTCCATGTTAACCAACACCGTTTCCCACTCATAGGTACATGTTGGTCACACATAACCACTGCTAGAACTCCAGTTTTGTAGGAAGTCTGCTTAGAGTTCACTTCTTCAAGAAAGTACAATATTTGAAACAAAAAACAAACAAGCAAACAAAAAGAACCTTCCATACTTAGAGCTAGCAAAAGAATACACTGATCCAATAAAACAAAATGCATACATTCATTTTTTTCACTTAAAATATTCTTCGGTTCAAGTCAGTCGTCCAATGTGCCTGTGAGTCTAATTGTTCCCCTACTTTCCTGTATGTGATTTATCTTCGAGGTTGTGTATTCAGCCAATCCCAAATTTACCACCCAGCCAACGCAACTTTTTTTTTTTTTTTTTCCCCTTGCCTTCCTTCTCTCCTGTAACTGGTTGCAGGCAACCTTGTTGTCAGACAACATGTGTCAAATAGTAACGTTGCTGAGGTGATAAAAGCTCTGCTATTAGGAGATCTGTTTACCTGGAATTCAGGCTTGTGAATTAATAGCTACCACTGAGTTCTTTCATGCATCCCTGGGGGGAGAGAATCTGCCAAGGTTAATGTCTTATTGCTTAGCTTGTAGCAAACTTCTCAGGAAGCTGAGTTTAGTCTGGCACAGATGTTCCTTATTAAAATAAATAACTTTTTTTTTCCATTAATTTGATCTGTTTTAAGAAGCCTTTTGTTGAAATGGCTGATGCAAGAAATTGGAACATGAATAATAAAGAACTATTTTCGTTAATAGCAAAGTAAATAACCAAAATAATATTCCAAAGTAAATAACCAAAATAGTATTCCATAAACCCTCCAATTTGGTTTAGGATCAATGGCTCAGTTAAATTAAAAGGCACGATGGCTTAAAATCATTTTAATTTTTGACAAGTTGCTAGAATTATGAAATGCTTTTGGAATAAACTTCCATTCCCTTCAGGATTAGATAAGAGTCCAGTCCAACCTGAACAGCTGCCTACTTCCCTAGCATCCGTCATCTTAGGCCTGTGCAGCAACCTAAGAAGTTCTAAGAAATATATTTTCTGGAGAGCCAGGGGAAAAGTGTTCCATTACTGCTGGAAGACATACTTGCATGAATCTTCTCGCTTAAATTGAGAAGATTCATCTCTAAAATTTCTTTCTTCCCATTGTCTCAAAACAATTTGCTATTTGAGTCAGCTGAGGAAGAGTGGAAATTCTATTACAGCATTAGTGTCAGTCTAGGTAGCACAGAAGCCCACCTAAAAATGAGATTGCTCTGACTTTTTCACACCCTTCTGTCTGCTAAAGGCTGTTATTCTAAAAGCTCTGACAAGCAATGGACATTGCCAGTATATGTCAGTCCTTGAATATCAGCTTATACAGGTGGTAAAGCCTAGAAGAGGGGCAGGCTCGAGGGGCCAACAATATTTCAAGAAACCTTAAATCTGAAGGTCTATCAAGGTCTTTATTGGCAGCCTCCACAAGGCAGTGAGGGCTGGCTGAGTGCTTTCTCTGCACAGTTTAATGTTTAAGCAAGAGAAAAAGCTTGTGTAATGGCTTCAGGTGTCTCAGTCTTGAGTGTAATCCTGTGGAAAAAAATTCTGCAATACTCTAGGACTAAGGTGGTAGTTATTATGCCCATGAGGATGGGTCTATTTTACAGTAATGTAACTCCTGCTCAAGCATAGAGGAGAAAATGCTGTTTCTCCATCACCATTGTCTGGCCACCAGTCAGAGGACCGAAAGAAATAGCCACATTGTGTATTGGGCTTCTAAGTGGGACATACGTTCCTCTGCTCCTTGGGTCTGTGGGTTCTTTTGCTTTCTCTCTTCTGTCATCATTCCTTTTCTTATTTTCACAGTACTAGCTGTTGCATGAACACTTGAAAATTTTATTTTTTGGAGCAGCTTGTGTTAACTTGGCTCATCACCAATGGTTGAATTACAAGGGAGACTTTGTAGACGATAGATGAATGAGAGGTAAACAGTGGGTCTGTTTTATTCGTATTTATTTTTTACTCTGTGGCTTAACTTCCAAAGGCTTCCTATACCCAAMYCCCCCCCCCCCAACCCCCCCAGGTTTTACTCTGCAAATATCAGTGTATCTACCCTGATTCGTTTTTTCCCTTACCTGAAGAGATATAAAATTACTCTTCAGTTTCAGACTTCTGGACAGGCTTGTGTGAAGCTACGTGCAGTGCATTTGACCTACAATTTTTTCAGTGGGACGGAAGTTTGGGTGCTCCTGCTTGGTGTCCCCTTAGGATTTCAAACTCACTTTCCTACTTATGCGCTATGCTTTCCTTTTCATCAGAGTTTTTTCCCATTTCTTTTACCCTTTTAGTTACTATTTTAACAGAATGCCTCTGCTGAAAACTAAGATAATTATTCTGATATTTTCTATTAACTCCTTCCTTAAGCTGATTTCAGCTGTACTAAATTGGATTAAAAAAATGAAAGAAATATCAGCTGTCATGCTTCCAGGCACTTGGTGACTTTGGAGGATTAGGAATACACTTATCTAATAAGTGTATTTCTGTAAAACTGTCTGATACAGCAGTTCAAAACTTGCCTGGAAGCACCTAATATTAGCCAGTGTTGAAAAGATGATAACCACACTTCATATACCATTGATATAATCAGCATGGCCAATCCCCTCTTCTATGAATCTGTTTCTTCTGTCTGCACCATTGCACATCCCAGCTGTATCAGTCTTCATTTACACTTCTGCTGAAAGGATATTTGAGAAAATCACCTGCTTTAAACTTGTTTTTTGGTTTCCTAAATTTGCTGGTGGGTGGCAAGCATAGGCCAGACTTCCCTCAGCATAGCTCTGAAATAGAGAAGAAAATCAAGAAATGTTAACACTGACAGTAAGTGGGTATTTAATCATTTGTTATAATGATGAGGCATACTGTAGTAGTCAGTATAATGCTCATTATCTGGTGTAGGGAGTGATTTGTATTCATTAATATATTCACAGATTCATATTCCAACATCTTCATGAACTGGGAAAGTTAATGTACAAATAAAACAATATATACATGAAAAAATATACATTTAGAAGAAATCCTGTTAAGGGTGTAGTGAGAAATAAAACTACTTGAGGGAGCACTTGAGGGAGTGGTTTTTTTTTGTTTTTTTTTAATTCTCTTTAGCATCTTGAATCTGAGCTGTGATGTATTACATATTCTAAATCAAAGGGACTGTTTACTGAATAGAAGAAGTGGGGAGAGTTATTGATGGTGATTATCTGCAGCAGTGGTAGTCACTATCAATTATTAAGTTTTTATGGTCAAGAAAGCAGTTATCACAGAGGGGGAGGTGGAGTAGCCTTTAAAAAGTAAAAATAAAATAAAATAAAGATAAAGGATTGGAACCAGCAAAGAATGTCTGAATTTTCATTTGTTACTGGCATGGACTCAGTACTACAGGAAGACTGAACTACTGTGTCAAATACTTTCTATTTATTTTTTCCTCCCTCCTTGCTTTCTCCCCCTGTCAAGTTAGAGAGCAAAGAGAAGGCTTCAATGACCTTGACACATCTCCCTGTCTCCTCTCTGAAGATGAGAACAGACTTTATAAAGTTCACATGTGCATATTAAACCTATAACCATCTGCTGAAATTATGAACGGTGTGGTGGCTAAGTTTAGCATTTGGAGAGGTGGTCTGAAGGTCAGCTGTGCTTCAACTGTAGTGCAGTATTTTAGAGTCACTTGTGTAAGTCAGTGAAAAATTACAGCAAAAATGATTTTTTTTTTAATTGGCTCAGCTTGTGAGGATTTAATATCATGAAAAATACTACTGGCTGGTATATTCATAGCTCAAAAATAATAGGAGTTGGAACATTCTTAACATCCGTAGGATGCTGAACTAGCTTCTTGGCAGACTTTTTAAAATTATGATGCTGTAAAAAAGAATAGAATCATACCTTAGCATGGATTTACTGTGTTTTGAGTAGAACTCTGATATTTAGTCGGCTTTTTGGAATCTGTCATTTCCTTTCCTTTGCGATGAGATGGAATATATTAAGTAGCAGCATTCCTCATTGTGGAGACAGTCGGCTCCCTAGACTATGAATACCTGTTGTGTAAACTCTTGGCATATATGATTCATTTTTTAATATTCTGTGAATGCATGTATGTAGGTCTGTGGGCTTCAACTCCCCCTCCCCCTGCCCATGCTTAAGCACTTATTACCTAGATGCTAACAAGTTTTTGTGAAGTTTCAACTGTGAAAATTGCCAATGCATTTTTTTTTCTAGAACCCATAATTATAATAACTAATTATATTCTTTCTGAGAATGTTTCAATTACTTAGATTAAAAGGATATAGAGAATTAAATAGTGCTTTCTGTGTGGAAATTCCCTGAATATTTGATCAAGGTTAGCTGTGTTCAACATGAACATTTATTGTATCAGCTCAGTTTTGGCAAATGAGGGGGAAATAAGTCTAGCTGCATCATGACCTGATAAATACTTCTTTTAAAATGTTCTGTGCTCCTGTGAACAGGTGATCAAAATCTGGGCATGCAGCCCAGTGACTCTTGAGGGATGGGGAGAAGTGCGAAAAGTCAAAACAAGTGAAGCAATGATTATAAAGGGCTCACTCAGTGCAGCGTTTAGATTCATTGTGTTGTGCATTCATTTTACACTGCTGGCTGATTCATAATGAAATGTATAGTGGATCATTATCTTGAACAATCCTGGAATATCTAAACTACAGTAGAAATGCTAATACTGCTGCTACAGCTTCTCAAACTTGCCAATAGTATTCACTGGCATGGTATAGAGGAATACAGAGATGGTGGAGGACTTAAAGAAATAGCTGCACATATAACTTCTAGGCAGTGCTTCTGTTATGGAAGGGATGATTTAGAAATAAGCAATAACTTTACCAAAGTATTATTGAAGACTACTAAAGTTCACTAGATAATATTTTGTCTATTAATGTCCAGTTTCAGAAGTTCTTTTCAGACCATAATTTAAAGAGAGCACACACATTCATCTGGGCTATTCTATGTTTACAAAATTATTTAATTCTCTGTGGGTCCTGTTATCTCTGTAAACCTTTATAGGTTTTACACAGCCTCAATTCTAATGTAAAGTGTAAATGAGATAGAATCAGACTCAAAGTTCTAAGGGTATGTCCTGGAAAATATTGCTTAGGTTATTAATATTGTTTTTAATAATGCTTCTATAATGGCTTCCAACTCTGCCACAATCCATCGCAAAAATTTCTAGTAATTAGTCTCAGCTGTTATAATTTCAGTGCTTACTTCTTTACTGAATATTCATTTCCACTTCATCTGAGGTCTTTGTGTTTATCTCAAGGGAACAAAGCTTTCAGACCATTACTTCATAACTTTTATTTCTTCGGTATACAGATTTGGGGCATAATGCCAAAGTATTGCTCTGTGAATCCTTATTAGAATTCTTAACTCAGCTGGTTCCTCCTACAGTCATGCTACTTTTGTGCCTTAATTTGCTATGTATATTTAAACTGATCAAAAACTTATAGGAAAATGAAGAACACTGTTGTCCCTATCTTAGCTCTGGAAGAGACTACAGGCTGCTCTAGACCTGGAACCAAATCAGAGTTGTGTTTGGCAGCCACTGAGCAGCACTGCCGTATTCTGTCTGAGTACTGAGATACCTACTTAATCGATCCTTTTTTAAAAAATGAGTTCATCTATATAATGATTAAAAAGAGGCAACGTTTTTAATGTAACTGAGTAACAAACATTACTCTGATATTCCATGTTTAATATCAAGTAGAGGCTTATGTTATATGGGGTTGAGAAGAGAAGGAAAAAGGAGGGTCAGCCTATCTACTAATGAACATCTGGTTGTATACTTGACAGCAATCCCATAGAATTGCATAGACCGCTTTGCAACCCTCATAGATACATCTCTGGCTTATGTGACTAGTTCACACTATGTATTGTGAGTAGTTACACCACTGTTTTGCTGATTGTAGAAAAGCAGTAATAAAACAGATTGTTGTATTGTTTACAAATGAGATAGTGCACCCTAAATTGTTCCTTAGCTGTGTAAATCAATGTGGGTGTGTACAGAGATTGGAAGACTGTTAATTTGTACCATTCTGAGGATCTGATATTTCTGCTGCTGGGGGGCCTGTCTTCATATAAAAGGGAACAAAAAAGAACTAGATGAAATAATGAAATAAACTATTTGTTATGTTCTCAGTCTACTAGTTAATGCTTAAATTTAACTCACTGAATTGTTTCTGAAAGATTGCCTCTATTTCAGCTTCTTGAGCATCCTAGAAATAACGTTCATCATGAGAACAACAGTCAAAACAAACAAACAAAACAAAACAGACTTAAACCTTATCCTGTTAAATTTATTCCTCCTTAATTCCTTTGGGATCCTGTAATTAAATGAATGACATTTTGCCCATTGTTTCATAAACTGTCACACATATCCTGAGTACGGAAATCCACACATGCCTTTGAGCTCTGCTTTCCGTGAGATCCACAATACATGATTTGAAGATTGCCCCCTTTGTAAATATGCTTACTTCTAAGCTTGTGTTAGTTTCTGTTCTGTGATACTGGCCTACATTTTCTTCTATTGCATGACTGAAAAACCCCCCAAATCTTTACCTATTATGTATCTCTTACTAATCACTAAAATTGGGTGTAAGTAAGGGAGAGTGTTCTTCACAACCAGGCCTTCAAAACTATTCTTTATAGTTGGTTTATAGTGTTTCTTAACTAAACTAATTTCTAATTATCCTGTTCAATGCTTGAAAATATAGGTATGCTTTTTATTAAATTATACACTATTCCCTGGGCTTCAGAATGCTGAAGTTCTCTATGTAGCATCCACTACCGTTCCTCTAGGGTTTGGATGGACGAAAGCCTATAGGTAACTTAAATGCCACACAAAACATGCATCAGAATTATAACCTGGTGGATTTTTCCTCTTCAGAGTAGCAGATAGATTACTCCCAGTAGTTTGAAATAGTAACAAGATTGCAAGCTCAATATTGTCTAGTGCCATAAGTCTTTCTGCTTGTTTTAGCAGATTTAGCAGATTTGATTAGAAATGTGAGGGTGGGGGCATCTTTGACAAATTTTGTATACAGATGTGAATATAAAAAAATGCGTGTGTGTGTGCAAAGCTTCGTAGGTCATACCAAACAAGTGTCAGACCTTAAATGTTTACCACCATCATGCTCTGCTTAATATGGGACTAGAATAGTGAATTAGTGTGAAACAAAACTGCAGTTTTGCCTGTCTTAAACACTCAAAATAATAGCCATTCTCAAATTGTGAAACTTAACTGCTACATTTTGAGAAGTTTCAACTTGCAAATATTTCCTTTCAGCCATGAAGCCCAGAAATCCCCTTTTAACAAGTGAAGAGGAGCTTTTCACACAACAAAGGGCAAATACTGAAATCAAAATAAAATTATCAAATGTAAGATTTTTTCAATAAGATTTTGGTTTAAGAAAACTGTGGGCTTATGTAGGGAGGAAAATTTCAATAATTTAAAATGTCACTTTTTTTTCCAAAATAAAAGTATGTATTTAATATTCTGTAATTTGAGGATTTTTGAGTGACAAACTCTGAGAATTGTGGTTAGTGTATCTAATATTAAAATTATTACACCTCTTTCCATCTTTCCATTTACTTTAAATAATCCAAAATGATTTGGTCAGAGATGAAAAATGAAAATAGTTTGTTTTGGAGGAGAGCTCGTCAGTTGATTTACACCCTTAATAATGATATCTATTCCTTTGAAACTTCCTTTTTATATTATCTTAGAGCTAGTATAAGAAAAGTTATTGAAACTTCAGTGTAGTTCTGTAGAAAGGTGCAGTATTAAGCTTATTTATACATACACGCACATTTATATTTGTGTATATATGTACATAAATATACGTATATGTGTGTGTGGATGGGGACATGGGAGGAATTTTATTCACAAAGAAATCCTGCAACTGTGTCATTCGTGCATACTGATTCTCAGCTCTGTACCTAGAGTTCATAGGAATATGAAGTTCTCACTAATTCTTCAGTTCTTATAAACCAAATTCACACTGATATCTGTGTCAATCTGAATGTGTGTGTGTGTATAAGTACATATACATATTTTTCAGAACTGTTAAATGTAAATATCTGGGCCATGTACAGTGTTGTCTTTTTCAACTCATTGAATCTGATACTTCAGCTTTCTGCAAAATTAAACTCAAACTCTAATAATAGCAACTGTTTAGCTATTCTAATTAAATATACTGTAAGATCTATTGGTATGGCTGTCAAAGTACCGCTGGAGGCTAGTTTCTTTGGGATTATGAACAAGGAGAAGTAGAAAATCTATGATTTTCAGAAGTTCTGGTAGGTCAAGTTGTATACAAACTTTTCTTTTTTCTCTGAGAAATACATTTGAACATTTTTCCCTTATCAGAAATGAACTTGCAATGTATCTTTCAAAGACAGTAGTTGTTTGGTGTTTATTCTTACTCCATTAATAAATATGTAGTTACTCCCTATTTGTCTTTGACTATGGCTACTTATGGTTAAGAAAATACTTGGATTTTTCTTCCTTTTGTTTTCAATTTTTTTTTTGTCAGCAGGCCGTTCTGCAAATGCTAGTTATAACACTTGTCTCCAGAAGCTCCAATAACATGACGTTTGCCTATGTTAGACATGTTATACTAGATATGAGACTGCTATCTCTGCCAGCAAGCCTTTTGGTGCTGGACAATGCTTCCTTGATTTATGCTGAACTGGCTTCTCCGAAGATAGCTTGCTTTGTGCAAGCTCTGATACCCTCTGGAATACTACTGATATAAAAAGAAAGAAGAGATACGTGAAGAAGGTGCTCAGTAGTACTGTTGATGTTGCAAAGCTCTGATAAACTTGTGATAAACCTAGACAGGGAAGCCATAGATCCCATAGAGGTAGGTGGCCACTGAAAGATGTAGCTACAGCAGTATGCTAAGCTACTAATTAATAAACATTATTCATTAGGCACATATCAGTAGCTTAAAGCTATCTAATGGTCATTCTAACATGTGTTTCATATTCCTATGAAATAAGGCTTTACCAAAACTCTCTGGCACGAGGAAGTTGATGGTTCTGGTCCTGTTCATAAGTGAAAACTTCATATACTGGTAAAGTTAACTCAAAACAATTCTCCCTTTAAATGTGTGTGCTGTTTTATCTACCTAACTTTATTCAGTAATGGAGAATTTAACTGAAACCCACTCTTCTCTCTTACAGAATATACTTTAAAAATATTACTTATGTCTAGGTTTCACCATACCATTTTGCTTATAATGTTTCTTCTATCACAATAGGAATCTGAGGCCCTATTGAATAAGCATAAAATAATTGTTTGTATTTAAAAGTCTGACTCACTTTTTGTGTGTATTTGCTCTGTATTTTGCACAAATATTTATGAAGTGATCCTTCCCTAAAACCTGAAAAAGAATCCTGTGAAATCAGACTCTTGCATTGAGATCAAAGTACCTGCATCTATTTTACATTGTGGTTGTCCATTTTGAAGTGGAGCGGGTGTACAAAAAATTTAGTGTTTCCCTTGAAATATTTTAAAGTTGGAAGTCGTGCTGAAAGAAAATATTTCAAAGCAGTAATCTGAGCACTTCTGCAGTGCCTGAGAAGTGCCTACTTCTCTGAATGTTTTAATTAAAAAATTATGCGTTACAACTTTTGAAGGATAGTTGTTCAACCAAATGAATGTACATTCAAATGTTGAGCTTGAGAAAGTAGCTGTTAGTCTTTCAAACATGGCTGTCGTCATTGTTTGAAATAATAACCATAACAGAGTTCAGAGTTGGGCTTAGATGTGTTCTAAAGCAAACGTAATGTCTATCATAAAATGACAATGTGAAGTCTTTCTGCCTGCTTTTGTGTTGTTTTCTGCAAGTTGAAACATAAATAGAAGATAAGCTAGTGTATTTTGTTCAAGCAGCACTTGAATTTAAATGAAGTAAGATTTTCTATGGAATATGTGTGAATCTTTATTTCTAAATAAAATAGATTTTAATCTAATGAGATGTTAACACCAGGCTGGAAAAGGGCATACTCACAATGCTTGAAGGTTTAAAAAATGCAAAATTAGAAATTTCTGGCATAACAAATACTGTATTCTGATGCTGAGAATCTGAAAGCTTGGCGGCAAGGTAGCAATTTCTAGACCTCTTATTTAGGATAGGCTCTTGAAATTATTCCAAAACAAATCATAGAGGGAAAAAAGGAGGATATTGTAAGCTGCTTATAGTTTTGTAAAATAAACATAGCATGAGGAGTGATGAATAGCTATACATCCAAAAGCTGACATTACTTCATAGTTGGAAACACCATTCATAATCTTTTTTGCCTTTATTGACTCAAAAAATATACAGAAGCACAGAATGGTAAAAAATAAGTGATATTTATATCCAGGACAGGTATTCAAATTTATCAGATTTATCTAGAAAACTGGAGAAAAACTTTTGTTGGATCATTAGTATTATAAATATATTTCTTTACTATGCTGGATTCGAATATACTAGATGCAGCTGCAGCTCTGTCAGCTTTGGTACTGTGCCCCCTTGGCATCATGTTTGTTTGATCCCCCATGAAGGTTATAAGAATGTCCCTCATTTTACTTCTCAGGGGCAAATTCTGTCTTCAAAACATGTACCAGATTCCAGCTGCTGAAGTGTATCTGAGGGCATAACTTTTGCCTTAAGTGTTTGTCATTGAAACTGCATATTTAAAACCTGGGAGGAATTCTGCTTTCAATTGCAGTTGTATAACTAAGTTTAGTCCATGAGAGCACCATAAAAATACAGCTGCTTTAAAAAAAAAAAAAAAAACAAAAAAAAAAACAGCTGCTGTTTCTAAAAGTATTTTTTGTTTCATTGTTTTGTTATGCTGGGAGATAAACTAGATTTGACATGTACCAGTAATAGGCAAAGAGTGAAACCTAATGATGCTTAGAAGAGATTTCCAGAGAGACTTTGGGACTCTGAAAATAAGTTTCTTAAAATCTGCCATCAAAGATGGGTCTTTGTCAATTATTTTAATCTCAGAAAGCAAATTGATGGTCCTTTTACCTGTACTCCATTCYCATAAGAACATATATTCTTTGTCTTTGTAACAATATATGATCTGTGTGTGACAATATAAGACTTTGCGTGAATATAGGATATGTCATGGCTCTATCTCTAATACATTTCTCCCCCTTTGGAGGCTAGAATATGGTTTTCTTCCCTTTCCCTTTCTGCACCCAAGAAACATTGGCAGACAGAGCAGGCTGTGTCTAAAAGGACATCTGTGGTGCCCTTTTCAGTTTTTTGTTTTTTGCTTTCCTCAAAGGACTTGAAGATCAGCAGAAACTGCACTTAATGGGAGCTACAATTCCAAGATTGCTTCAACCGCAAATTTTATTTACTTAATGCAGACAAACACTAGAGGTTTGTTCTTAATGAAAGGCCTAGCGCCTTACCACCCAGGTGTTACATGTGTATGTAAAAATGGTTAAATGTGTGGAAAGAGATGAGAAAAATGGTTACAAAAGATCTGCATGGTGATTGATTGAAATAACCTTTAAAGACTGATTAGATAATAACTTTGGGATTAGAGACAGCTGGTTTTATCACAGTGATATTTTGTTGTAGCTGTGATGGTATAAGGACACAGGCAAGAGAACCTGCAGTTTTGACGTGAAATTTAGCACAATTCCATGTCAGGTTAGAACCCACAACGGCTGGCAGTGTGCGGAAATGGAAAGAAAGAAACATGTATCTTATTCAGACTTAATGAATCTCAAAGTTCAGTTTGATATTTGAAGAAAGGTTACGGCTGTACTTTAAATAATAGAGTATAAAATGAAATCCACACTTAGGAACAATATTTAAGAAACATTTACTTACATTTACGCCCTCTCTGACTGCTTTGTACAAAGATGCATCTAGAGTACAATAAACCATAGTAATCTGATGCTTTCCAGGAGTAATAGAGGCTATAGGAAACAAAATAATTAATAGAGAGTGTATTTTGCACAGAGGACAGACTTTATGCAGAGTCATAGGTCAAGCCTTACAAAGTTCTACTGAAATCACAGGATGGGAACCAGAAATGCGGCTCATACTTTTTTATACTCTAGAATATTTTTATATTCAAGCTTCTGTTAAAATGGTTGAAACATAAAAGCATTTTTAATTCATTTGGTGGATTTGTGTCTGTTTGTGTATACGTTTTCATAAATATATAGGCATATAATGCCTTTTTAACCTTTCTTTCTGGATGCTATTTGTCTAAATTTAAACTGCAGGACAACGTTTCTTGTGAGGCTTAATGCAGCCAAGAGTGACCTTTTTAAATAAATATGTTTAAGTGAGGAAACATATCTGTTCTTTAGAAATCTATGACATAGATATCAGGTATGAAATTTACTATCACTTGAGAAAGAAAGAATTTTAAGAGAAATTATGTAGAATAAATGAAGAGACAAAATGATTAAAGCTTTATATTGATAGAATGTGAAAACATGTAGACTTTAGATAGCAGGGATAGATCAGTTGCCAGAGACATGTAAGTGTTGATAATGAGGAAGCATCAACTGCCAAGAAAGGAAAATCTGATTGCATCTAGTGAATGTTAGCACTCTACCTCCATTTGTTCAAGGCCAGCCTTGCAGCCCATGTGTTCATGGGAGAAGTCCTGTTCTCGCCAATTTCAGTGAAACAGCCAGTGGCTACAGGACTCAGATCTCGGAAAGAAATTCTTTGATCCAGAAGTCTGAGAGCTTTTTAGGAGATCAAAGTGGAATAGCTTTAACCCCATCTGTGTGATGTGCATTTTGAATCAAAATGCCCTAATTCTTCTTTTGATAACAAAAAGAGAAGGCAGGATGAAGTGAAGAGATGAAGGAAGAAGAAAACAGGGCACTTCATATTTCTTGAAAGAATATGAGCTTTTGTAGTGACTACTTGACATCAAAGAAGAATGCTTTAAGTCATTCCATGGAAGAATTACTTAAGGATGAAACTGCTGTGAGAATAAAGGCTTGACTTTTATAGCTGCACAAATTCAGCAAACTGTCCGGTAAGGAGAATTGGTACAAGTATAATCACAAATTTAATTTGAGGCTTCTCTGCAAATATTTAGATGCTAATAACACAGTGGTTAATTCCAATGTAGTCAACACAGATAATTTGAAACTTGTTTCTAGACATCTGCCTTAACCTAATCATATACTAATTCTACCTTGTTAATGTTCTTTTATACACAGAGCAAAATTTGGATGTTTAAGCAATTCAGTAAGCAAAAATATGCATRTGAGGTCCTAATGCTTCCTGGAGAAATGTATGGCAATAGGAAAATCATAATTCTTCTAAATTGAAGTTATACAGTAGTTAGGTAATGCTGAACTTAGCAACAGGCTGCAAATAATGAACTGAAGAAGGGTTTTAGTAACCTGCTAAAAATTCATATTACTTTTTGATTTAGGTTGAAAAAAAAGTAGTGTGCATTCAAAGTTGCATCTTTCTGTAATTAATAAGAACCCAATTTGTGCTTTCTGAAGTGTACTGTATTTGATTCACAAGATTTACTAATAATCAAGCTTATTTTGAACTCCGTATTCATCTGCTTAGACTCATGAAATGTATTCAGGACTGGAGCCATAGTATATTATTATACTATCTAAATGTAAGGGCCAGTACAATCCCTATGCCTAAATCTATAGTCTAAAGCCATGAAACCGATACTTACTGTACAAGAGGTACTATGTCAAAACTTCCGAAGCCTCAGTGTATCTGTAAAAGGACAGGGGCAAAAAAGAAAATACAACAAACTCTTTGCAGCCTACCATATCAAATATGTACATCTAGTTTTTGAGGGACATTCTTTGAAGCAAAAATAACAGTTGCTGGAAACTAGTGGACAAACAGAGTTAGATTTGGCTCAAGCAGACTTTTTACTAGTTTATTCAGAGGGGGACTATTGCTGACAAGTAAATACTAACTGAAAAGTTGAGGCAACTCATAAAAACCCTGTTCTGGTTTTTGAATGGAACAGCCCTGATGTTGCAGTCAGTGTTTGCTCAGCCATGAATGCTAATTTGGCTCTAAATTATGTTAATCTGTTTTGGGGAATGTGGGCCAAGCCCACATGTGCCAAACCCTGGCCTTTGTACAAGCACAAAAGTAAGCAAGCAAATGATGTGCTGAAGAGCCTGTGCTCCACAGACAGGATGGTCAACAAGCCTACACTGCAATTTCCCCTTTCTTTCCAGCACTCCAGCGAATTTTATGGTCACTGCAAGTTTCACAGAAAAAGGCCAGGGGTGAGGAGGACTACTCATGCACCTTGACCATGCTCATCTCCTTTAAGTTATGCTATACTTAGTGTGGAATTGCTTTCCTGAAAATAGTTACAACCTTTTCTGTGTTGCTGCTGTATTGTGTCAACACATTGCAAGGTCCTGCTCCACCCAGATCTCTAAAAGTAAGGACTTGTCACTCCATAGAGGCTTGATAAACAGGAGTGCTTGATGGTTGGAAGGAAGTGGAAGTTTTTTCCTGAAGCATCAAGTGTTTAAAGAGAATTTGAATGTTGACTCTTAATTAGTAATTAATGTTAACTAACACTTATCTAATAAACTCTAGAGTTTTTGTATCAGACAGTAATACTTCTTCCTTCACTACAGAATCCTTCTTCTACCACTTTTCACAGGTCATCAGCTTCTCTGCTGAAGCAAAATACTAGATGGTCCTTGAACTGTGCTGCAAAAGTGCAGAGATACTGGTAGAATCTGGCTTTCATAAAACAGGTGTTCTACTGAACTCTTTGATAATCATATTTTTATGAGTATGTGTGTGTACAAAAACTTTGAGGAAAAATGAGAGGTCATCAATAATTTGATGCTTGTGACAATCAATTAGACACTGTTTGGCTGAAAGTAAATGTTAAAACAGACCCAAAAGTTAATGTATTAAATGAGAAATCTAAAGTCTAGGAGCTACCTTTTTCCAAATATGGGCAACATCTAGTTGCTTCTTTTCCCCTTATTGAGAAGAGTGGGTATCAAAATCTCCAGGAAAAAATGAGACAGAGTCCAGATTGCTTTTGATCAACAGCATACTTGGGTTTGAACTTTCCTAATTGAAAACTCAACATTAAATGTCTAACTCCTTGCTACAGTCTCTGGATATAGAGTTTTAGGGAGGTCCTCCACTTTATAGTTTGCACAATATCCAAGTGATATAAAAAATTGGAAATGTCTATAAGATGCAGCATATGTTCATGGACAGGAATACAATAAAAATAATAAAAGAGCCACATAATTTGATTATGTTGCAGTCTACATTTACACTAAAGCCAAGGAGGAGACTGTGAAAATGCTATCTGCTTAAAAGGACCCAGGAGATCAGGCAAAACTTTGACAGGAGAAATCAGAAGTGTGCAGTCCAGTGAAGAATTAAACTACTGGGAGTAATAATATGGGCTGATGCACTCAATATAGCAGTAATGCCCTCCGAGAAGGGTAGGAAATAATTCAGTTCCTCTAGGCTGCACAGAAGCTAAATACAGTATGACAAGAAATAGTAGCAGTACTCATTATGTCTGATTGCTAATTACCCCTTTGAATGATTCAGTTATGCCTGCTACTAGATAATTAGTTTAGTAATTTATGGCTGCAGCACAAACTAGTATTTTAATTTTCACTGCACAGTTTTCACAACACCTACAGTTCAGATAAAATCTCCCTTTTTATTCAATTTTAAATTGTTTTTTTGATGGCAGATGGAGAAAAAAAACAGGCAATTCTTTCAATTTCCTAGCACAGCTTTAATATTAAATTATGTCTTTTTATGTAATTTTATTCAAATGTAAACTGTATAAATGTAGAAAACAACTTTACCTGTTCTCTTAACATGGTTTCTTTATAGATTTGGGAATTGATCCTGGAAACACTTGAACAGGAATATTTGCTGGAGTAAAGCTATTCATTGCCTCTGCTCAGACTAGAATAAAGCTCCTCTTGTGTATGACTGTTGCCAGAATTAGACCCCTGGGATATAATAAGTTTATTTTTTGCATTGTTTATGTAACTGCATAGATATTTCTGCACTCCCCGATTATTTTGCTTACAGAGATTGCTTCTTCTCCTACATGTACAGACTGTAATCAGTGGCATTTAGAGTGCTGCTTGTAGTGTATTGGTTAGTGGGATTTAAAAGGTTCAGCACGTTTCAGGAATAGCTTTATATTTCTTATAAAGTCAACTACTTCTTAGTTCACTCAAGCATGGAAGCTAATTTTAAAAGGTATTCAGAGATATATGTTTGGTAATTTGAGAGCTGTGTTGTTTTTCTAATAAAGCTGTAGCATGGTAATTGGGACCACCAACAGAGGATGAGTATCTGAGTATCACTGAGGATCAAGGTCATATTTTAATTATTTTTAAAATGCTTTAAACCACAATATTGCTTTGCAGGTTTAGCTGAAATACTTTTATTTTGTCATTATTAGATATTGTATGCGATTAGTGTTACTGTATTTCTTTCTCTCCTTATAAACAGACCTACTTGTGTTTAATTCACACTATCCTTCATTTTCTGTATTCTTATTTTGCTAAGATTTCAGAAACTGCAGTAAAATCTCTGATATGGACAGGACGTGGTTTGATGCTTTATTTATTTATTTATTTATTAACTGAAAAATCTCTATGCTTTTTTCACTCTTTCTTTAGAGAGGTGTGCTCTGGTAGTAGCTGGGGACTAGCTAAAATGAGGCTATCATGTGTGGCACAGTTCATAAAGTAAGAGGCAGTTTACCCAAGGCACCTACTATCTAAATAGACTAGATCAGCACAGAAGTTGTTTGCAGGTGTGGAAGGGGCAGCAGCTGAGTCGTGGGGAGGCTGTATGACTTGTCCATCCGGGTGTAATAAATACGGCTGCAGCAAAGGTGGTGTCAGTAACAAGGCACGAGGAGTAAAAGGGAGGCAACTGCAAATGGAGCAAACAGGCCAAAGGAGCAGAGGAAGTCTGGTCAAAACTGTGTGATGCTTTGCGTGGCTGAGATAACCACTTTGGTTACTGCTGCTCTGTCTCCCATTGCCACCTCACCGTAGTTCTAAGTAATTAAACTGCTGCTGTTTGATTGCAGCAGACAGCTCTTGCTACTCTTCTTCCTCCTGCATCTCTCTCTTTTTTCCCAATAAACAGTTTTATTTCTCTACCAAGAGAACCAAATTTAACGAAGCAAGTTTGCTATTAATCTCTGTGCTAGCTAAGCAATGGGAATATAGAGAAGTGAAGGATGGCTCTGTAGGCTGCATCTCTTCTCTTTTCAAAGGGCACAACAATTTATATCCTTCTCCCGGCCTCAGGGGAAATTGGCAAAGCTTTTCCCTGTCCCCAGTGCTGTTATATTTCAGTAGCATTTCATTGTTCTTTGGAGGTGGATTTCAGGGTGAATTCTCTTCCTCTGAGGAACAGCTTTCTACTCAAAGCAATGTTGGTTAGCCTTCAGAGGCAATTTGGAAAGGATATCCTTATTCTCCTGGTGAGGCTGGCATACTAAGGGTCTCTTACAGTGCTAGAGAAAGGAGAGAGGAAAGGAACTTGACTTGCAAGGTCCTACTTCTTAAATCAAGCACTGGTTTTTGAGTGTTATTCCCACAGTGCCCATATCTATACCAGGGAGCTAAAACAGGGCCATGGCACAGTCTCGAGCGCCATCCCAAATCAGCCCAGACTGCTTAGTTACTGGCATATTCTCTGCCATGCTGTGGCATGTGCCAGCTAGCATCTTTTATCTTGGTGCAGTCTGGGAAGTAGCACAAGCCAGGGATGGTTTGGACATAGCCATCCTGTTCTGGGAAGGTAAGAGATGGAAAGAGTTTAGCCATGTGACTGGGAGCTATGCCATGCCTCTCACCTTCAGGGCCAGAGGGCAAGCCCTGGCAATCTGTAATTTTACCACAGCTGTAACCAGCAATTCTTCAAGCATGAGGCAAAGCTGTCAAAAACATGGCCCCTAGTGGGATTTGTCAGTGCATTCTTCATTTTTGTGCACACGGGGTTTTCATTGTTTTGTTAGGGTACTCATATTGTTCCCTTTAAGTCTTCGCTTTAGTCCCTAGCTCTTTCTGATTGAATGGGGTCAATAGAAATGCCAGAGCTGCATATAGTTCAAAAAAGTAAAAAGCAAAGGGGAATGTGAAAACATTACTCTTCAGTAATTTAGCTTCTCACCCCTGCTTTACCATAGCCTATGTTTCACATAAAGTTATGTTACTCTGTGTCTTGGTTTTTCTTACTGCTAACTGTTGGATCATGAGCAAAAATTGTGATAAACAAACTAATTCTATCTCATTTCAAGCTCTCTTTTATTGCCTTGTTTTCAGCTGTTGTGTGAATCTTTCTCATCTTTATAATAGAAAGTTCACTTGCTGTATCACATTTGGGTCTTGTCAGGTTCAGTACTCTGGGGGAGTTTGAAAGGAGAAGGAAGTGAAACAAGGAGAAATTGATGCTGAGGAATGGAGTGGTTCATGTTTGTTGATTTCATATAAGAAACCAAATAATTTGAATGGAGACCTTGAAGTAACCTATGTAAATGAAAAGCTTGATAGGAAAGTTGCACTGTTCAGCTTTCACATTCGCATTTATCAATCTAAGAGATGCATTAGCAGGCTATGATTTTGTCAGCACAAGACCATTTTTATTGAAAAATGTGTGCATTTGTTGGCTGTTTCCTATTGAGTTTAGCATTTCACAGTTCACATTCTGAAGAAAGAAGAGGTCTGTACTAAACATTGGATTATGACAAGCCTCTTTGCAGAAGTAATTATGTGATTTTCTTGTTCAGGGACAGCAACTGTGATGCTTAGAATATAAAAGAAAGAATAAAAGCACTTTCGAAATCATTGCATTACCATTCCTAGCACATTAACACTGTTACTGACAAACCAGTTGGGACTAGCAGGCAAATATTTAGATTATCAAAATGAGTTTTTCCTTATGGGCAGCAGTGCAGATTGTTTGCAGGTACTGTATTATGGTGAAAAATATTTGGCATTGTGAGTTTATCAAGCTTGCTTTATTCGTACTATTTTGTTTTCTCTGCAGTTCAATAACATAATGTCCATGGCTTGTACCTGCAGCGAGCTGTTCTGTCCTCTTCCCTGATGTTTACCAGTGCTGGATCAATGTTCTAAAGGGCAACCCTGACAGCATTATTTCTGTGAGCATCCAGCTCGTGTTTATTATAGAATGAAACTATGCCAGTTATAGCCAACAGTCTTACTTCTGAAATATGTATTCTCTGACCCATTTAATAAATGGTTCCCTACAGGTTGAATGTAGTGACTCGTCTCCATTATCAGTTACACAAAAAAAGAGACTAGTCCCTGTAAGGCAGGCTGTCTCTTCATCATCTTGACCTTTCCAACTTTGGAGTAACGGTTTAAGGTCTTTCTACCTGGCAGAGATTTCTACTTCCAGGTTTAGAACAACCCAGCTGTCTGCTCTTTTTGTTAGCTGAATTAGCTGCTAGCCGTGAGTATTGTAGCAAAATAAGCATATACACAAAGAGTCCAAACAGATTTTCTCTTGTCAGTGCCACATTGCTAGATAAAAGCCCCCAAATAGCTTGCTGAAAAAATATATCCACTGCAGATTTTCTGCTAGGGGCAGGGGAAAGGTAAAGACAAAGAGCTGGACTAGCAACTAGGACCAGTATTGTATTCTGAGGATGCTGTGGGCAGAAGCAGCTTGGCAGACAGTATATGGATGATCCTTCCCACAATTCCTAACGCCAGTAGTAGCACCTTAGAAACCACTGGCAGACAATGAAATTTAGAACAGCCATTAAAATAAAACCAAGCTGGTTGCTCAGTAAACTCAACGTAGTAAAATGTTGAAACTTTTAAAGCTGTTTTCATACTCCTGAATCATAGTTAAAAATATTGTTGATTCATTCCTGCAAATGTGTAACAGATATATTTTATTCCACCAAAGAGAAGCACAAAAACTGGTGAACTGTGATTTGTAGGGCTACAATCCTCATTTTGGGTTGTGTCAATATATTGGTAATTTTTTTTTAAACTATGATGAGGAACTATGAGGAAGTCTCGTTTGCTGGTCTCTCTCATTCAAAAGATGATATTCTTGATGTCTCACATTTGAAAGAGGAGTCATTGCAATGATTCTTGAATTCATACCTCCACACTGGATTCCACCTCCACTGGAAACACGGCTGTACAACCTGGTGATAAATTAAGCCTGTCTTCCAAAGTGCTTTAACTTAATTATGATTAAAAGCACTATTTTGCTCTAGACTGAACTGTAGGCTGTTAGTTTGTGTTAATGCTGCTGCATGATTATTGGGCCTGCTGGTCCTTTAGCCAATTTGCGTGCCACTGCACCTGGATGTACAGGTGAACCAGTTAAATATCTAGGCTCTGGCAGTTCTGGACATGCTCCAAAGGCAGGACTTCATAAAACCAGTGATGTCTGCTTGATGCTGTAAAGCAATTTAGGGGCTGGCGACTCACCATAACAACACTTAGGAAGGGAGAAACACTGGAAAAAAAAAAATTTTTTTGCAGATCAACTTTAATTTTATGAGGGGTTCTATGAGAAACTATTATGAGGAATAAGCTGTAATAATTATATTAGAAGTCACTGTAACTGGACTAATAATTTTGATTTGTCTGTACTTGTATGGAACAAAGAATTCATTATTAGTCTGTAAGTTGTTTCTTTAGCCCACAAGCTGCGTGATCCCATGGTTTGGTTTGCTGTCCTTGAGGCTCAGTTGTAATTTGAATGCATCATTGACCATGTCTATACTCCTTTACACTTGCCTCGCATACATCTCTGAGCATGGGCTTGCTTCCTGGTGCCAGTTTTGGATGAACTCTGGATCATGGCTGTGATGGTGTAGAAACTAAGCGTGACTTACCCCTTCCTTTAGGTTAAGTGCCCTCTTTACTGTGTGCTATCTCTCAGTGCCTTCTGACAGGCTACTGCAGCAGGAGTTCTGCAACAGAAAGGAATTGTTTGTTTTGTAATTTGGCTGCTAATGTTATTCTGTGGTCGACACAAGAAGGAAAGCTTTCTCAAAACTGTGTTGCTGCAATAATAACAAATGTAGCTTTTCAAGCCAAAGAGGGAACCTTTTTAGAATGTGGGATGGGATTTTTCTACTGCAGTTTTGTGCTGAAACTCAAACGTACAGCCTTTGTAAATCCTGTTTTCAGAGTCATGTGGCACTGGGCCAGATCCAGAAAGAGTGGTACTAACTTGGAGAGTGCATCTAACAAATAATGCAAACGAGAAAAAAGAAGTAATGCAATACAGACAGGCTTCAAAATTCTGTTTTTTTTTGTTTTTTTTTTTCTTTTCCTATGCTTATAGCAGGAGGTTGCATAATAATAGATTCCCTCTGGTGGTTCTGAGAAACCTGTGCTGAATTTCCAGATTGTTTTATTTTTTGGCTGTGACCCCATTAGATAAAAGTTAGAAAGGTTTGTATAAAGTATGACTAATAAGTCAGCCAGCATTCAGGATACCTAGATTGAAAATGTTTTCAGCTATTGTCTTGGGGAAAAAAAACTTTCTATTGATATTCTGTTGTCTTTTAACTGTGGGAACAAAAGCATTAATTTTATGGCCATGAAAATGTTTGCCATGAACATTAGCGATGCAAAATTCTTTTCAAAACCAGCAAATGCACTGAATTTCAATTTCCTCCAGTTGAGTTTAGATGCAAACATTGTTGTAAAAGGTAAATGTAGCCAGTAAGGTGTTAAACTGATCCCAGCTTGTCATATGGCTGCTGGAGGAAGAGGATAAAAACAAGAATGTGATCAGAGGGAAAAGTGTGACCCTCTGTCCTGGCTGGCTGAAGCTCAGAGATCCTCTGGGTATCATTGCCATGTGTTTTGCAGTTGACTTGCTGTTGTTTTGTGGATAATAAACAAGCCCTGAGGAGAAAGCTTTAACAGGATTATTGCTTGGAGCTTTATGTTCCTCCCCTTGCTGTTGTGATTGCCCAATAGCATTCAGTGGCAGGATCAGAGCTGCTTTTGTGGCCTGCTCAGTGCATTTAGAGCTTCTCAATCCAGCAGCTAATCAGGGAGTAAGGACAACCAATATACTGTAAGATCAGGGCTTGAGGAGGAATCAGATCAGAAATAAAGATAAAAAGTAGGTGTAAGAGAAAATGGCAGTGTTCTGCTTAATCCCTCAGAACAGGGACACTTCAGCCTCAGGGGTCTGTGTAAGACACCCTACTTAAATCCTTCACAACTGAATTAATGCACATTTCCCACTTTGTTCAGCAGAATTGATCTCAATGTGATCTCAAAAGACTTTCTGCAGTACTGCTGTTCCAAAATATGCTGAAAATAGTGAGAAGGAACCTGATGGCTGGGAAGGCTTCTGAGACCAAGGGTTCCCAGGCATGTTTGCAGGCACCTGTGGGTAATGGAGCCCTCCAGCCTTTTATATTGTCTCAATCCTTCTTCCTGGGAATCATGCAGATTGGGTTGAACGTGTATTTCAGAGTAATGTAGAATGGCAATAAAAGGAAACAGGTGAAATTAATTGATGCTGCTGTTACATCCAGAACCTTCTGCATATCATGTAACCTCTGAGTGATAACAGAGTTGGTTTTAATATTGATTCAAAGATTTGATTTTCTAAGCACAACTCTTAAGGGCATTTGGTTTTCGATGTCAATTATGCTAAGAATGTAAAATGGAATGATAATTCCTTTACATGATGAATATTTCAAACCTGCTTTTGTTCAACTTGCATTATTCTTCATTATATTTTTACTTGTAGCACTATCTCTACAATATTCATTTAATTTAGATCAGTGAATACAAGTTATTTATGATTTCAAGTAAAATCTCTTAGTAAGTCAGTCTGTCAGCAGACCAGTCTTTTGGAAAAATGAAAGGTGCAGTAGAAAGAGAATCTACATTTATCTTTATTACATCTTTATTGCTCTCAGTTTATAGCTGGTAATATTTGTGTGTGTGAGAGAGAGAGAAGAAACTACTGTGCAGTGATATTTTGTTAAAAACACACCTTTAAAAATATAAAAAAACAAAAAATGGCTTGAAATGTTACTAAACTGGAATTATTTTAAATTACTAAGAATTATGACGGAGTTAATTTGGCTGGAAGTATGTTTTGATCTGACATTTGATTTGGGGAGTTAAAACTGCTTATTCCCTTTTAGTGTGCATCATGGAAGGGAGCAAAAAGGGAGAGCTGGCAAAAAGCAGGAGGTAATGTAAAACCACAGAAGGAAAAAGGACAGTAAAATCATCACTTATTTAACTTAATGCCAAAGCTTCTTTAAGCCAGCATTAGTGCAAAGGAACTTCGGTCAGATGTTAAAGATCACCTAGTTTGCAGAAAGGATGCCAGGTAGCCTGAGAAAAACTGAACGAAAGCTGGGGTGTTTATGCTAAGTTCCAGGTTCTTGCTCTCTGAAGCCACAGTGGCGGATGTGCTCCTAGCTGCAGTAATGTGTAGCCCCTCTGTCATGGGACTGGGAGCATGTGGGGTGCCCTTTTCACATCATGTGCTATGGATACGTCTGTCCTTGATGTGATCCAACACCCTGGATGCTCACCTTAATTGTACTAATGGCTGTAATTCTAACTGTGGTGACTCTAGAAAGCCGAGGTCTGTACCGCCCAGTTTTAAGTTTCTCTTTATGCAATATTTGCAGTGCCCGTTTTGTCATTTCAGGGAGATTTAATGTCTCGGAGTGGCACCAGTTAAGCTGTGTATTTCATTCAATATACAGTTCTCTCCTAAAACTGTGGTTTGCTAATCCAGACAGAAGAGAGCAACCTGCTGAATTATGGATACCCTTTGATGCACTTGCATCGATGCAACTAAGCATGTTATACTATGCCAAGCTAAGCAAAGCTGGGCCTTTTCTGTTGCAAGCTCCAAGTCTAGTGGATTTCCATACTGAAATATGTTAGAAGACTGTTGTTAGAGACTGCCTGCTTAAGTATCAGCAAATTAATGTGATCTCTGAAAACTCCTGCTGATTGTGTTTTTTTTGTTTTGTTTTGTTTTTAATCTGGTCTGATAGATACTCAGCTTCTGTCATCCGATACCATTAGCATAAAGTTCTGATATAGGAATGGAGACTACTCTGGGACTGTGATTGGATTTTAAATGGTAATATCTCTCTATAACCTTCAGGCAGTGGGCTTGAGTGGCTACTTCTTTCCATCAGTTTCCAATTAGCAATGCAGAGGAGAATGGTGGAGTCTCTCCCTGGGAAGGTTTTTTCACGCTTTCTTCTTTCACTCACGCATTAAAAGAAAATGGAATTGCATTGCAAGGAGACACAGAGATTCCAAATATGAGAGAGTTCTGCTGCCCCATTCAAAATTTACATTCAAAACACATTTGCTTGCCGATTGTCTGTCTGCAAGAACACATAACTTTGCTTGTGCATTTAATCTTGTGCATCTTTTATTTCTGAAGCTTGCGGTAGAGTTTAATTTTTGCAAATAAATTCCCAAAGCAAAGATGCAAAGACTGTTTTCCCATTAGAAAAACACACGTACTTGTATTTATTTAGAAACATTGATATAAACGAATCTGGACAAGGAAGGAACAGTGTTATTCACAGCAAGGCTATACTTTGGATATTGATTAGTGGATATTAACTGCCACTTTCTAAGCCTGTAAGGATGGATTGTTTTCAGATGCAAACTTAAACAGGCTATTCTGGAATTTAAATTTTGGTCTTAAGGCCAACACTGTATAAAGCTAGATACACTGAAGAAAATGTTAATTGATTATCTTTTAGTAGAATTATAGCCCATATTTGGGAAGCATCCACTTATATCAGTTCTCCCCACAAAAGAGCTTTAAGTTATACATCTTCTATTTCTGCATTTTTGTCTTATTTTAATGCAAAATTTCAGGCAGAACTTGTCATGTTTATATTTTTTGGACACAATTAATTGGAAAACAAAGCAAAAGCACTTTGGACTTTGTCAGAATTGAAGAAATCTTTTGGATAATAAAGTTAACATTGCAAGCTCTTTTTTAAATTTATTAATTTACTGTTTGATAGTGTGTGTATATGTGTATACATATATATGCATATACATGTAGACATGCACACTTTTGTGTGCACATGTGTGTGTATATATATATGTATATATGTATATATGAAAATACATATACGTCTGACTTACAGCATTAGAGATTAATTGAAATTTAAACTTCTATTTAAAACAAGCCAACACAAAAACAAAACCTCTATTATTCTTATGCTCAAAGAAGGGCATTTTTCTTCTGAGTCTGTCTGTCTTCAAGAAAGATCTGAGTCATCTTGTATTGTTTTTGATTCTCCGGCAATCACTTTTTGATCACCTATTAACATGTGGCTGCTTTGGGTGCCATTTGTATGTCCAGTCTAGCAACAAGGATAATAATACTCTGACAGAAGCTAGACTGACAGRGCTATGTGGGGCTCCCGGCAATGTCTCAATAGCTGCTTGTGCTAATTCTCTTGCCATCTGTGCATAACTCAACGGGAGCCAGGTCCCTGGTTGGCAATCAGAGCTTCTGTGACAATCCAATAAATAAGAACATGACTAGAGAAAGCATTCATCAAAAACTGAGCATTCAGGCCTGTTTTTGTAATGATAGTTAAACTCCTTGATTTCCTGACATGCTCGTACTGTGACGTTTAGATGTGTGATGGTGGTTCTGGATTATTTCATATACTCCTTGTAGAGAATAATCCCACCTATAAGGAAGAACGTATACTAAAGTCTCCTGAAGATGAACAATGCGTCTCAGAAACCTTGAGGCCTACACAAGGATCTGCTTCTCAGAGGTGYTGAGTTACTACCATGCCAGCTGCCAGAGGAATATGATGCATGCCAAAAGGAACTTGTAAAAAGGCAGTGATGCCCTTCCTATAGTAAGAAAAAATGCTTAGTCATACCAAGATCTTGCAGCAGGTAAAGGTGACCTCCCAGGCCCAGTAGTGAATGTTGGCCCAACACGTTCGTTCATGAATGAGACTTATCAAACAAAGCTTTGGATTTTGTGCATATGAGGTAGCAGTAAAATAAAGTCAGATGTGTACAATTCATTGATTTTATTCACTCTGCATCTTAAATTCAACTTTCGTAAGAGTTGCCACATAGAAATTCAAATTAATACTGTGTGCCTTCAAGACAGCGATGCTGCAAAATCTCTTGATCTTAACTGTTCCAGCTGAGATATAAGTTGCTAACTGTCCTGTCACTGAAGATAAGTGTCATTAGAATTGGATGGGTAGTTATTCCAAGATAGGATGGTACTCATTCCAGATGACTCTGGAAGGTTCTTCCTCCTGATGCATTTGTGTATGGGAACATTGTATATGGGGAAACTCTACTGTTTTAGGGTTGGTATTTTTGAAACACGAAGAAAGAAAGAAAAAAAAAAGATATTCAGAGGTTTGATCCACTTCCCAAGGTTAATATATTCTAAATAATAAGGCAGATCTTTTGGTGGGGAGTATGAAGAGGGAAGGTGTTGAGCCAGCAAGAGAGATTAAAGAAAAAAAAAGAAAAAAAGAAAAGGGAAAGTACTTCTTTCTCTACAGGCTGTTAGAGAAGCAGAGAATGATGGAGTGGGTGTTCAAGAAAAGCATCAAATTGGCAGGAATAGAAGCTAATCAGCCAGGAAGGAGAAGATTATGGATGATTAGGGTCCTAGGCAAAAGCTGCTTATGTTGCTGGAGAAGGGGACTAGAGAGCAGATGTAGCCTATAAATGGCTACTTCTTTAACCCTCCCTTTTGACACAAAGCAAGCAGGCAGTAGGTGCGCTGGATAGGAGAGCATGTCATAACATGAGCGTGAAACGACTGCGGAGAGGGAAGGGAGCCTGACGTTGCTGGAAGGAGAGGAGGCAGGGGGGCTCCAGGGCTGCGCAGAGCTGGAAGCTGCTTAAAGTAGCAGTATGCAAAAAGCAGCAAACTGTTTATGGCTGCACTGCCTGTTTTTGTCTGTGCGAGAGCTGTACGAAACCAGCCTGCCGTTTCTCTCATGGAGCAGGAGAAGTGGAGAAGGTTGCAAATCTGGTGGGTAAAGGGGAGGGAGCTGTCTCTGTATCCCACCTAGCAGTGGATGTAACAAACCCAACTCCATGTCTCACACCATAATTTTCTCCCTCATATCTATCTTTTCTTTCTCAGGGCAGGAGCAACAAGGTGTGTCCCCGAGGCAGCAAAATTCAATGATGCCTTGATCTGGGTCTTGGGAATGAGAGGATGAGGGGAAGAACAGATTTAGCACAAGAGAGAGAATGGGAAAGGGTTGAAAGGTGAATTGTAAGAAGGGAGACAGACTCTCCCAAAGCAAAAGCCTACTATGAGAAGGAATGTACACTTCAGGAGGAACAATTTCACTCTGTTAGACAAAATTTTCACTTTTTCCCCTGAATCCTTCAAATATGAGAAGGATGCACTGTTTACTTTGAAAGCTTGGATGGAAACTGATAAACATATTTTACTAGTTTTTTATGATTCCATGTCACCACCAGGTATGACATGTATGGTTTCTAGTTTGTGATGTGACCTCAGTTGTAGTTTGCTTGTCTCAAAGGAATACAAATTATTAATAATTCTGAGATACAGGTCTGTTTGCTAACCATTCAGACAGATGAATTAAGTGTGTTGATTTACAATACTTATATAAATCTTTTTGCTGTCTCACACCTTAAAAAAAAAATTCTTCTAATGTTTTCATTATAAACAGGGCTAATTTTCTCCTGAAAACCCTGCTTTTGGCCATTAGTATTTATTCTTCCTTTTCCAGTGTAACTTACAACAACAAGATTAACCTAAATTAAAAGTATTCAGTGGAATTTATGTAGTTTTTAAATCTTGCTTGTTGCAGCTTTAGATAAGTTGAAAGTGAAGGAACATATTTTGAGAGTGGGCACAAGTGAAAGTAGTCATACAACACTTAGCTGTCAGCAATAGAAACAAGGGGAATGATGTAAAATCAAAAATATTCTATAGTTCACATTTCTGTTGTAAAATAAATGTTTTTTGTTTTTCTTAAATTATAGTCTGCTTGTCTGCCTACTTAGTGCAAGTTATGTTCCTGGTGCATGTTCCTCATTTTTTCCTGGTGATTCTTCAAATTATCATTTTCTTTGATCTTTTTATACTATATCAGCAATGTTACAATGAATCACAGTTCTCACCAATCATCTCACCTTTGGCTTGTGTTCAACAGCCTGCTTTTCCAAGTCTGAAAGTTATTTCATGTTCTTTTTCTTTGCTTCTAATTCAACACACATTGTGTATAATTGCAGGGTAGAGTGATGATTACACTCCAAAGAATTACAATCAAACTTGGCTTGTTAGTATATAAAGCTCTGGTTGTTAATCACAATCATTTAAGCAGTAGCTAACCCTCACTAAAACACAGATGGCATGTTATCATTTCAAGCTACCCAACTCAGACATTGTTCATGTATCCCAGAGAGGACTTTGTTATATTGTTCAATGCTGCTTCTCTTCTGTAACACTGAACAGTATCTGCTGGGTTTGATACTCTCTCAGACACTTAGGATAAACACATGAATACTGTACAGCTGTAGCAGTTCATGCAAATAAAAATGCATATTTTTTTCTGCTGAAAATGAAGAATTTAACCCTACAAAAAGGGAGTTTGTGAAAGAAAATCCAATATACACAGGAAGTTTTCTTGATTAAAACCAATAGCAGTATGTTAAAATATGTGCATATTTGACTTGAGAAAGCCCTTTGCAAGCTTAATCAGTAATGGGAATTTGAGAAAGTCCCACAATTGCTAGCTGTATAGAACCTGTGTGAGTCCTAAGGTCTGGTGTCTTTCAGCATGCTATAAAATAAATAGATAGCCTTTTTTGGGTTTTTTTTTTTAGTATTACTGACCTAAATAAAAATCAGATACTGTATATCTAAGAATAAAACAAATCATAGCATCAGTGTCAAGCCCCTAAGCAGGGATTTTCAATAAGAATGATGAAATGCATGATACAGTATGACAATTCACTTTATAAAATCATGTATTTCTTCAAAAACATATACTTTGCAAAATTTTAAAATAGCTAAATGCAAAAAAGGTGAATTCTTACACTGAAGAAGAGGGTTCACTGAAAGGTCAGGATACAGTAGTATGAGTAAAAGACAGAAGACAGGCCAAGATTCTTGCTGTGGCACGGACTCAGTGTCTGTTGCTCTGTCTCCTTTCAAAAGCTTCCCCATTGGTAAAATAAAGATTAAAAATACCTTATTCAGAAGATACTTCCAGAAATTGACTTGCTTTTTTAAAAAAAATCTCATATTCTAGATAAATGCTAAGGGAAAAAAAAAAAAGAACAGTTCTCAAAGAAAGAGTTTATTATTTAACTGGGACCGACTGGGCATGACCTTTCATGACTGTACATCAGGTTCGAGAGTACATGAGCGTTCCCACCGTACGCCTCCCAGTGTGCCATGAATGGCGTAGTCTGCATGGAGTAAGGCAGGGCTGAATGATGGGGACATTCCCTTTGAAGACTTGGCCTTCTGTAAGGTCATACCAGGGGAAGCTTTGTTTCTGGTATGAATAAGGTTTTTCTCTCTAGCTTATTGATGTAGGTAATCATGTTTTGTCTACAGTTTATGAAATATGGGCTTATGAAGTCAGAATTTCAGCAAAAAAAGCCTGATGAATGTGTTCTTTTTGAGACATAGTTTAATAAGGGGCACATTAGTCTCTGCCCATATTCAATTTCCTCTTACCCCTTGCATCCTTTGTGCATCCTTCCCTAGAAAGTTTTGAATAGTTTGAGAGCACAGAGAAGAGATTTGAACTGGGATCTTCATTGGCCAGGTGAATTAGCTGTAGTCCCTTGAGATTGATGCAGTGTCTTCGTTTTTAGGTTATTTTTCTGGTTGTGGTGGGGTAAAAATAAGCAAACAGCTTGAAGGGCTTTGATTCAAAACAAAGGAAAATATTTGGAATCTCACACTTCCAAAGGGACTGTAAACTGATTTTTGTTTAAGTTCATGATCTAAACAGATTTTTTTTTTCCATAGACTAGGTTGCCAGGTTTTAATCAGCCTGTCTTATAGCTTCTTCACAAACTGTCTTTTTTTTTTAAGAATTAAGGGCTGATTCTGTACTAAGATTGAACAACCTAACCAATGATAATGTAGCTGCTGATTGCATGACTTCTGAATTAGGAAACCTGCTTTCCTGAAGTCCTAAATGCTATCTACCAGAAGGACTGAAGAGCTAAATAAAACAAGGTTTTTGTCTGGATAGCTTCTCACCATAAGCTTTTAGCTCTGCCTGTGTGTGAGGAATATGAATTAGTTACCTTTGGAGGGGAAAAATCTCAATTTTGATACATCAGTCTTGAAAAAACATGATTGCCCTACTATCACTAGATGATGTGTCTTAAAATGTGGGAATCTGCCTGTCTAATGTAGCAATTCTTCTCCTGTGTCCAAAATGTCATCCTTCTTTGTTTGGGTCTGTGGAGACCTACATATCTTTTTGTCATTGGTCAGCCATGTTTTCTGGTAGGAGGCATCTGTGCTACAAGAATGGGAAAAAATTATAGGAATATATGGTTAGCTTCTTTGGCACTTACAAATCAGAGAAATTGTTTGTATAGCACAAAATGTACTGAAGCCTCAGGTAAATTGGATTTCTACTGCAGTCATTCTGTCTTCTTACTAGCCCTTCTCCAAAATGCCATTCACTTCTCAATGAAACAAAATTCTTTACCAAGATTTAATGAAAGCATTTTACAAAGACTCAGATAAGTCATTCCTTTGCATAGACTTCAAGATCAGATGACAATGTTGGCAAGGCCATCTTCTACTCATTTTTCATCTTTAAGTTTTGGAGAAATGTGAATTGTCCACAGTGAACTTTGTATGTACTGAAAGAAATACTTTCCCACTCTGTGATTGTGCAGTTACTCAGGTTTGCTATATAGATTCTTATTCTCTTCTTGCTACTTCTCTTCTTGTTCTCTTCTTTATAGACTTGTTTTCCTCTTGCTGTTCTGGAGGGCTGCCTGCACAGCAAAGAATCACATTTACTGAGAAACAGTTGTTCTTGGCCCCATACCATATGGCCCTTCAATGGTAATGGGATAGGTTAAAAGGTTGGAACAGATACCTTACTGGTGTGGTCCACATTGCACTCATATATTTGGTTCAGGGACTTTTGTCTGAATACAGTGGCACATGACCAGTCTTTCTGTTTCCAAGAGCCAATATGGTTTCACACTACTTCTGATAGCGTTGAGCGTCAAAAGTACACTGACATTCATTTCAAATAAGGTGTAGTGCCTGCATATTAGTCTGAGAAGACTGTACTCCATGTTACACATTGCTGCTTTTCCACTTGCAGTAGGCATGTTGTTTCTCTGTCACACTCAGTGTTCATCTTCTCTTCCTTGATCTGAGATGAGGGATGATTTGATTGCAATGCAATTCTGCATCTTCCTGCTGTTCAGGACAAAGTTATGGCATGTCTAACCTTAGCAATCAGGGAATTAAAGTTTGAAGCAAATTCTGACCTTCTAGCAACGTGAGTTTCTGCAATCAAACACCTTGAAATTGAGTTTATTTGTACAGCAGCAAGTTTAATGTCAAGTGCTCAAATGAAAATTGAATTAATTTGTTGCTTTCATTAATTGATCTCCTTTAATTTTCAAACTTTACATGTTTGTTTAATCTTAATACCTTCTGATTTATTCATGAATGTTGCTGCTCTGTGCTTTGTAATAATCTCTGTCTATTCAAGCATTTTCAATGTGATATTCTCCATCCCAAGTTTTTAATGAGGTTTCTTATGTATGTATTTTTTAAATAAAAATCATGGGTTTTTTTGATGTTCATTAACTGAATATTAGAAACCATGCCTGGTTAGAAAAATCTCATCAATTTAAGGTTCCAGAATAGGTCACCAAGTGTCATTCCAATAAAAATGAAATTTGCATGCAATGCTTCATTTGCAAGGAGTGCTTGTTTATCTTCTCTGGCATTTATTACACTGATCAAGCAACTGAAATAATCTGCATATTATGCAAACCAGTCTTTTTCACAGGAAAGTTTGTGGGCTTTTTATATGATGAAAAAATTTTATGCAAAGGCTTGTTACAGGATAGGATGAGAAAAAAATGAATCTTGTCACAAGAAATTCTTGTTACTGTCATTGCAGGTGACTAACCTATTTTGGGCAATTAAAGGTTCTGATACTACAGGTTACATCACAGAGACATTTTATTGTGAGTGTCTTTAGCAACATAAAGGATTGCTTTATTTGCTTCCTGGCTAATTGGATTATTGCCCATTCTACCAGTTTAACCACAAAGATGAGTAAAAGAATTGAAAAACAATGATTTGACAGTGAAATGTGTTCTTAGCCAAAGAGAATTTTAGTAGGAAAGGTTAGATCAGCTGGGAGAAGAATTCTAACAGTAGCTTTATCTTTACAGACAAGAGGCTGAAACTGCTGGAGGAGGAAAAGGTTGTTCATAGCAATTATTGAAAATCATTGTCTTTCTACAAACATACATAAAGGCTCTTTTTAGTCTTGGTTTGAGTGTATCTTTTGAAAAAAGTTTTTCTTACTAGGTAAAATTATTAGCTTTAACTTTATCAAAAAAAAATAAAAATCAAAAACTATTGGAAGTAAGTAAACTGTTCCCAAATTACATGTTTTGATGTGGATGTCTAGGTGGTGGAAGCATTTTGGACAAGCTCTCCAGAATCTGTTTCCTTTTCGTACAGAAATCACTGGAGAATTCTTTCCACATGAATATAGTGAGCCACAGTGACAAGTTTTAGGTAACAGAATAGAACTCTGCAGTGGAATTTTCAAAGGAATAGACCTTTACTAACTAAAATATATATATTTTAACAAAACACACAGTTAATATGAGTTAATTTAATTACAGCCTCGAAAAGAACAACCTTCTTGAAAAGGAACTTTTACAAATATTGAGGAACTCATTGTCAATCGCTTGATTTATCTATTCAGTTTCCCTGACTCCTCTATGGAGAGAGAGAGTTCCCTCCAGAGAGCAATTCAGCGCATTAAAATTGAGTTCCTGTTCTGAGTTGCCCTCAAGGTTTGCGTAAGGACCTTGGGGAGACTAGCTAGTTATATAAGGTGCAGATGTGTGGAAAGGGAGGGCAGGCACATTTCTGCCTGTCATGATACTACAGTAGATACTAAATGGAAATTATTCTTTTCTGGCATTCCATGGTCCTCCTCAAGTTAGCAGGATTGTTTGTCAGAATAGGCGCTACTCGCATAGATTTTGCAAGACTAACCCATCAGTCAGAGGTACGTGGTTGGCAGGATCAGTGTCTGTCTATTTCATGAAATTGTCTTAAAAAAAAATTACGTGATTGAAAGTACAAATTGCACGTTAAAAATAACAAACTGTAAAGTTATTGTCCTGTCACTGTTGTGCTGCCCACCATTCCTTCGACTGTAATAACCTCTCCTTGTGTCTTATCTGAAATGAGATCATAAATTCTCTGAGGAAGGATCTGTCTCTTAAAATAGCACTTGTAACAGCGATTAGCACTTTAGGGTGCTGAACCTTAGTGGAGTTTTCAGATCATGTCAGAACACAGCAAATAACCATACAAGTATGGAAAATAGATCCAAAAGGGATTTCGACACCATCTAATCTGTTCCTCTGCTCTGAAACAGGGTTTAAATACATTTGTCAAGAACTATATTGATATATGTCTAACCTTAAAGACCTCCGGTGATGGAGATTCTACAACCTCACAGACAGTATATTCAAGTGGTTTACCATACACTTCATTATCTTTACTACACACTTTTTGCTAATGTTTTTACTTCTGTTCTTTGCTGTAATTTAACTTAGCATTACTCATTCTTTCCATCAGGAATATGAAGAATATGTTATTCCCTTCTTTTGCAACAACCTTTCATGAATTTGAAGTCCGATCATCTTTCCACTTGGTGGTCTTCTTTAAATTGTGAATTAAGTCTAAATATCAAGTAAGAAATGCTCACGTTAGAAAAAAAAAAGCCTGTTAGGAGAGACAGAGGGTAGGCAGTTTAAAGATAGCGGATTAGACAATGAAATTTTTCTTCCAACCCAGTAAAATCTAAAGTCACAAACTGTGTGGATAATGGTTTCACTTACACATTTATGATACAAGGTGCCTGACAGTGCTTTGTGTGACTACAGAGGATATTGTGGGCATGGTCTCAAGGGTTTTAGAACTAAAATAGATGTTTCCACTTCATTACTTTCAATGGAACACAGTCTTATCTGTCTGCATTATTGAATGGTACCCCTCCGGAAGACATGCTACTGGTTATATTCTAATGACGGCATAATTAGAAAGCAGAAATAGATCTTGGCGAGAGGAGTGCCTGTAGCCATGACCCACAGGCTCCTTGGTTTGATTGTGCACAAATCCAGGATTACTGAAGCATAGAAAGATAAACTGTGTGGTGTTAGAGAAAGTGTCAGAGTTTTAAAACTGGCTACATGTAAGTTTTTGGAATACACTCTTGTATTACAGTTTTGGAAGAAATACAAGTTTTTTGGATGCTGATTTTTCAACCACATTTATATTTTAAGATGATGTCTGAAAAATAGGTTGGATAGTAGTGTAACAAGTTATGTGAGTCGTTCTATCATTAGGAATATTTCCTTGGGTTATTAAAAATTATATTTAAAAGAGAAAGTTTATTAAAATATTCTAATAATAAATGATGATTTACAGAAGAATAAAGAAGAGTGGGTGGGTTTTTCTAGGAATGAAGTTATGACAATGAAGTCAAATTCTTTGGACAGTAAAAATGGAGCTGAAAGCCAAGTGTTGGTTTGATTAAGATTTTTTATTAGGCATGAGAAGTATGTTGTGATTGACAGAGCAAATCTAATAACTGGAATAATACTTGCAATATCTTCTACACTGACTGTTAAGTACTTGGCCAGCAAGAAAGCAAGTGTAAGCCAGTTACATAGGCTATACCATATTTACTGTCTTTTTCTTTGCACAACTGTGCCAACCTGTTTGCAGTCATTACTGTTTAAAAAGACCAACAGAAAATGTGCACCATGAAGTGATAAACCTGGAGACAGAAATGCTTTGCTGTGTGACACCATAATACCTTCAAATGTGGTAGATCATAATTCATAAATTGCCTCTGAAAATATGCATCCTTATTCTATTTGTCTTTAAGGCAGTAATCCAACAGCAATTTAACTTACACTATGGGGTGTTTTGAAGATTAAAAGATGTTAATCCAGTAGACTAGTCAGGTCTCTGAGACTTTTTTGCTTTTATTTCTATTATAGTAACAAGTTTCGTGTATTTGCAGCTGGACATATCTGAAACAAGTCAGTCTTTGTTCTGCTCAGAGACTCTGACTGTTCTTCCATGTATGGGAGTGATTTATATTTCTCCAACCTTTATGTGTGCCAGCAACCAAGAAATTGAACTGCTTATGTGATAAAATGTATTAAAATACATTATCCAGAATAATTAGCATTGTTATCCAGAATAGTTAGCATTTAATCATATAATTATGATTGAATATGATTTAAATTAATGTTTAAAAGTTAAGCAACAGAAGGTGCCTACCAGAAGCAGCCTTCTAAGAAAAGTAGAGCAGAACAGAATGTTATACCAAATTGCCAGTTCTTTTCAGATCCATGCGTAAACTAGATGTCCTGACTAGCTATCCCATTTGCTACAAAGAAAATCTTTGCTTTGGATTTGAAGTTTTTGTTTTAATATGTATAGATCCAATACTGGTAGTTAAAAGATGTCAGTAGAATAAATATAATGGTTTCTTCTCTGCCTTTATCATTAGAAGTTATCAAGGTCAAGAGAATCATTTTGCACTTTGCTGTGATCTCTGTGCTCACAGATGATATAAAGCTGTCCAAATTATTTATTGTGAATACATTATCAGAATAATGTTTGTGAAATACTGTGGAAGTCTTCCCTCTGCTGCTTGAAGTTTGAGGTCTGTAACTCACTATTTGCTTTTTGAATTGGTTACTGTAGTCGCCTTATGTTGTGTTTAGTCCCAACTAGCTAACCCCCAGTCCCCTGAGCAATTTTTAGGAAGGGTGCCGTGCACAGCCAGCACAGATTCTCAGATGAGTACACGTTCATACATGTATTTATGAAGTTCTTTTGTTGGAGAGTGATCACAAAAAGATAATTGTTCTTCATCCAATTTAGAGAAAACAAAATAATATTTGTTCATCTTTATGAAAGAACAAACTTTGATTTTTGTAAATTTCATGAAGTTCTAGGATGTCACTATGTTGTGGCTGTTATATATTTTCTGTTGCTATATCTCTGCATAGTGCCTTAGAATCTTGTATGTTTTAACTCACTTAAACTTTTAACTTTCACCTTTTTTCAGTCCTCCACTACTCAGTCCCAGTTCTTAGACTTAAGTAATTTAGACAGATCCTTTAGCTCATACCCAGTCTAAGCAGTGTGCCATACTCAGTGGTCCTGTTGAAATAACCAGGATTGCTTGTGCAGTAAGATTTAATTTTGCTTTACTGAAGGTGGTAGAACTGAGCTCCTAGTTCTTATGGAAAAGCTAAATTCATGTATGGATGTGCCAGATTTAGTAATAGTCTATATAAATTATTATTATCCCTTGTTACTTGCAGATAGAATCTGGTGCCTACAATTTCGATTCGGGACAGTTAACCTGAGACTGAGACAGTGCTTGAAGTCAGGGAGAGTGAAATTGCTGTTACCTAGGATGGGCAACAGGGCTTTAGGGCCTACACAAAGAAATCCTGCCCAGATATTTGTAAAAATCTACTTCTGTGGTTAAAAAAAAAAAAAAAAAACCTTATATCTTCATGAACACATCCTTCTCCCCTAAATGCTCAGATACACAATATTTTAGGATTATCTTTGCAGTTGAGTCTCATTTTCCAGTGGTATAAATTCAGAGACACTGCTTGCAAAAAAAACCCTTTAAATTGCAGACTATAAGGTTTCAAACTCTAGGAGACACATACAAGGGATTCTAAAAGATATAAAAACACTTTCCTATTTTAATCATTTCTTTCAAGGGAACAGCTCAGAAAACTTGGAGTCTTGCAGCTGTCATACCTTTCAAACACTGTCAGAAAAAACAGTTTCATCCTAACCATTAATATAAATGAAAAACATTTCATTGGATTTCGGAAATATGGAATGCTTCTTGTAGAGGTGGTGTTAGAGTAAATATTGGTCAGGTTCTGTCTCTGCAAGTTGTGTTTTGATTGTTCATCTTTGGACACCAGAGACAGTGGTATTGAGACAGAGGTCTAAATGGGATTGCTTTTTAAGAAACACTGGCTAATTGCAGTCTTAAGAAAAGTTTCAAAGAATGTTTGTATGTGTTTACAAATCATATGCAACTATAGAAAATACCTAGAGTAAATCACTATTTATTTACAGCTACCAGATGAGAAGCTCTGTGATCTTAATCTACTTTTATTCTACAATTAGTTTCAGTGTTATTGCTTGAAGTAATTGTATGGCAGGTCTTCAGAGACCTGTCAGAGATCACACTACAAAATATTCATGGCTTGTGTGATGGATTTATTCCTGCTGGGTATTCAGATGGGTTGCAGTGTGATGAATACCTATTCTTTTGCGGGGAGAGGATGGGAGGGAAGTTGTTTTGTTTTGTTGGTGTTTCTTTACTAAAAAATTGTTTGTTTGTTTTCATGGTTAGGATGCAAGGTCAGACTCAGAAGTTGGGAAATGCTGGCTTTTTCTGTGTACTCTTTCAATTCTAATTTGCCCTGCTTTGGACTATATGTCATCAAGCAGACTTTTGATTAAATTATGCCATGCTGTCTTTTTCCACACTGCTTCACTGCTTGATTGAGTGCCCAGGACAGATAACAGCACTCAGTTAGTTGGTGATCAGTAGTCAATAGTTTGTTTTCTAATTTTTTCAAAGAGTGGCTCTTTTATATTCAAAGCAAGCTTTGCATATAGAATTATTCATTTCTTCACAAGCTTTCCTATGGCACTGGCCACTATATTAGCTGAGTTCACTACAAGTGTGTTTTCATGCTCTAGTGCTGGGGGAAGACATTGTTTTATTTTCCTAGGGAAATGGAGGTACAGGAATGCTTGAGATCAGAAGCATCAGCTGATTTTGAGTCAAAATTTGAGGCAATTAGGACTAGATTCTTCAAGATACTTAACAGTATTTTTATGTTCAAAGATATGTTTAAAAAGAAAAAAACCCTTAGGCCAATGCATTTTACCTGGAAAAAGCAGGAAAACTGTTGGGCACAAAAGCCCATCAGAACATCAGCAAATTAGATCCTGATGCCTAAGCTTTAGCATATATGAAATGAGGAGCAGAGAACTGGAGACTGTTTGCCAAGAGAAATTTGGTTTAAGTACCCCATTCAGCATCGCAATGGGACAGGAAGAGGGGGAAGAATTAGATTTTCTGGAGTAGCACTGCTTTTACTAAGARCATCCACTCTGTCACTACAGCCTCTTATTTATGCTGCAGATTCCAGCAAAGGAGAAAAGAATCATAAATGAAACAATTTTTTATTATATAACCCGATTCACCTCTCAAAAGACTCGTACAATGCACTTCATGTGAGTGAAGCGGAGGTCTTTAGATGACGTAAGAGATTATATTATTTGTCTCATTAATATACATTTCCTGAATAGTTAACTTCACCATAATTATTGTAATTATCTTAAAATAATAATTATTTCTTAATTACTTCTGGCATTTTCTAAAATTACAGTGCTTTAGCCTGTATCTTTAATGTTCTTCTAAGTTAGGTCTTTGTTTGTGCCTAATGAATGTTTATGAATGGGTAATATTTCTTAAAGGAGATTGAAAGAAGCAAACTTATCTATTAAAATAACTTGGGCAAGGGGAGAGGACCTAAGAATCTTGTTGCAAGAGGCAGTTCATGCCTTCACACTCCTGAGAGAAAAATTACTCTGTCTATAAATGTTTTTTCCTGAATTCAACTTGTTTTTCCACTGTGCTTTTTAACCATTCTGATACTTCATGCACTAAGCATTCTTTTTCCTTTCAAAGTTAGACACCTAGTGTTTCAAAGCTTGAATTCAGTATATTGTGTTTTTGCAGTTATTTGTTTGAAGTCCAGAGCTTTTGCTGGTGACATTACAAAATGGCAACCAGTGAAGTTTCTGATTAGGTCTGCTGAGACTAAGGCTGCTTTCGTAGTCTAATATGTGACACCCTTCTGCTATTGAGTAAAGAACAGTTGCTGGGCTGCGGCAAATTTCCTTTCTTGTTAACTACCTCATTTTGTTGGGTCCCAGAATGGCAGTCAACTGAAGGGGAAAACATCTTTATTTAAAGAGGTTCTGCTTATTTCCAGTGAGAGAACAGAGATCTTAAAGTAAAATTAGAGAAAGAAGCTTTTAAGTCTGTTAAAAATGTGGGGAAGGAAGGCAGTAAGTAAGAATGAAAGATCAAAAAGTTGAATCTTTTTTCCCTTCCAGAGAAGTCTTGTGAAACCAAATATTTATATCAAATATTATAATGTTTCTCTGTGTTATTTTGAATTCTTTTATACTCACTGGGCAGCATCCTGAAGCCTTGCAGAAATCAATAGGAGCTTTGGGTATAAACTGAAAGTCACATGATGATCTTAAAGGGCAATGTGTTTTCTTGCTGTGCTTTGTGCTCTCAGGGTTGTGAAGGGCTCCTGCTCCTGCTCTGCTCCTCTCTGCCAGCGCAGGCAAGGGGAATGAGAGGGACAGTGCAAAAGGTCTGCGCTGAGACCCAACAGGGCAATTACACTAGTGATTCCTTCTGTACTCTAGGTACATGCTCCACTGGACTCATTTCTATCATTTGCTCTATCTTATTTCCCCTAAATGTTATCTTTGGCGATATCAGCCTGATACACTCACAAACATTCTCTGAAAACATTAGCAGAAATATTGACAGGAAAATAATTCACTTGGAACTTGGGAGAGGCTGGACAATTAAAGTAGGAAAGTAGTGTGGGAGATATTTTCTACCTTTTAGTTTTTCCCCACAGATTTGTCATGAAGGGTTTTGATGGGAGACAAGGAGGTTGGTTGCTGTACTGAGTGCTGTTAAAAGGGAAAAAAAACACAAAATGAAATAAGCAGTGGGTACAATTCATTGCACTATTTCAGTCAGAAATTGCTGCCACATGGACTCAGGCTTTCTAATGGCTTTTCACAATCAGCCATATGTAAGCTTCCAATTGGTATGGTGCCTGCAGTATTGAAGTTTAATTTGAAATACTATGTAATGTCACAGTCTCTGGAAATACCAACAGTAGATACTATGCAATCATAAACTATACAAATGTTGGGGAAGATTGAACTGACATGTCTATAAATTTTTTTCTTGTTGAACCATGAAGAAGAGGCAAGGCTGGAATGGAATAAGGTTGATCCAAGTGTAGGTGATGTTGTGTGCATCTGTTTACAATTGCACCAGTACTGTGTACATTCTTGCTCTTTGAAAAAGAATAATAAAAGGCCTTGGTGACAACTTTAGCTAATATATATTAGCATATATTAAAATGGAATAAACAGGAAGTGAGTTCTTAACCCAAGAAGAGGATTATTAACCTAAAGTGAAGCACAACAGTAATAACAGGGATGTATGGCAAGAAGATGTAATGACATAATGCCATTATAGTGGTCTCCATTCTCCTTTAAGTCCTTTAACAACTCTGGCTTTATTTCAAATGCACTTGTGTATAAGTATTGGGCCTGGACTTAAGGCTGAGTCCATGCTTCCATAAAGTTATTTTGAGAAAATCACTTAAATTTTCAGTATTTTGCTACTTGTGGTGATGTAGGAATAGAGAACCTCCTTCCCAGAGGGAAATGTTGTGAAAGCAAATTCATTGATGTTTGTGAGGTAATGAAACTTTGAAAATGTGTGGAACATTGCATGAAAAATTGTTAAATTTTCAAACAGCTCCACTTAACCTTATGTCAAATTCATCAGATTATTTCAGCATGAAAAATGGAGAGAGAATAAAAATCAAAGCATTTTATCTGGACACTTCCTAAAACAGATATGAATTTTCCCTTAAATTGATTTTGTTTTAGAATGTCTTACTTTTTGCTTTGTTTTGTCTTCTAGCTTTTACCCAAGACAACATATTTCCCCCAGTCTTTTCATTTTGGCTTGAGAGGGGATTTTTTGTTTGTTTGTTTGAAGTTGACCTGAAACATTTCTTTTTTTCACTGCAATTAGTAGCAAATTGAAAAGTCTAGTTTACAGTCAGTCTAGTCTACACAACCCTTTCCTGGAGCAGGTAGATTCTGGTATGAACAAGTGTTCATTAGTACCCTTAACGTCATTTAGTTGCTTCTATAATTCCAGGCTAATTAAAAATGTACCTCAATTTGAAACTTATATTGGTGTCTAAAGTTCTTTGGATCTTACTAGTTGGAAGGAATGCTTGTAATGCATTTCTTCAACATTTTGTATAGTAAACTCTTTAACATGTATGTATTTGACTACATAAACTATAATAAGAGAGGGAGAAGGAGGATGTATATTTGAATTTAGAGGATCATTAAGCAAGCTCCTAGCAGTTGCTTTATAATCCTTACAGATCAGTTGTCTGAGAGAATGCTAATCTTTTCAGATTCTCAGTAGCATTTTTCTGTTAATTTACCTTAGTTATAAAGGTTTGTTGAATTTGTAGTATGAAAAGGGAAAAAGACAAAAAAAATGTCTTGGGAACTTTATGAGAATATAGCTGGACAGTTGTTCAGATAGAGGTTCAGGTAGGTGCCATAGAAATATGCTCTTGTTGGGGGGCAGGGGTTGGTTTACAGTAGGTTATGTGGATGTGTGGTCCTATTTCTTGGTTCTGTGTGTAATAAAATGTAGGATGAAGGTGAAAGCTGTGAAAGTAAGATAGAGGTAACAGCAATGGGGAGATGATTTTTATGCATGTTGGGCTTGTTTTTGTCAATGATGCTTTGTGAGAAACTCCACTGTATAGCTCATAGCTTTCTTCATCAAACTGATTTTAATTTATGATAAATTTTACAGTGTAAGACTTCTCATACAAACAGAAATTCAGGAGAAGAGCTACGATTATTTTTGTAATGCGTATGATACTTTAGGCAGACCCTTCTGTAGAAATTCCTTGGTTTCTGAGAAACTGAATGCAATTTAATATAGACGTAATTAAATATTTTAAAGTATATAAATGACCATTTGATAAATCACCTTAACACTAGGTACAAAGTTAAGGTGTCAGCAGTAGATCTGCAATATTTTTTTCATAAAATCAGATTAAATTGCTAAAAAAAAATAGAATGAATACACAATCTGTCTGAATAATAGCTATGTTATTTTTTGTCTTATATGAAAATCCAAGACTAAAGGGAAACAATATAATAGAATAACCTAGTGTTTACAATAAAAATACACTTTACAAAGAATCTCTTTGAATTCTGTAAAATGTTGCATAAATTTTGGTTAAATGGAGCCTGAATTCTTCATAATAACTTCAGTCTTACATTACATATGCTGTTAAACGCATCAGCCTGATGCATCAAGAGAGCTGAGGAAAGTCCTTTGGCTGAGAGACTGACGCCTATACAAATAGGCAATGTCCACAGTTTTCTTCTGAGTAGTATTATCAGTCCTGTGAGTTAGAAAATCTTGGCAGATTCATTCAGCTCCTCTCAAACACAAATGTAATAAGGATACCTCATTTGTTTAAATCACATTCCTTCTTTTTATAGTCTGTCTAGACTGTTTTAATAACCACAGAGTTGTGTTTTGCTCATGGTGGGTGGTTTGCTTATATATGCAGATTCTCTTGTCAGGTTAAGTTTCTGATTTGTAATGTACAAGGACTTGAATGTAAACATTTACTTGACTTTGTGTTACAGTACAGTTTGCTATAGAAAATATACAGTTGCACCCTGTAACTCCTTGAGATTTAAAGACTGATTTTCCCTTTTGGTATGTTAAAATTCTTTTAACCAAAAAAACATCGTGCCTTCCACTAGCTGCAGTGAGTTGTAATTCTATGAATTCATTTCTAAGTAATTCTTCAGGATTCCCTGGGAAAAAAGTATACTTTTGTTTATATGTATTAAATCTGCATCATGATAGGATGTTTTAGGACATCAGCTTCACTTTATTATGAATTTGCAATATTCATGGAAACTTGTTTTAAAACAGATTTTAAAATCAGAAATTTGTTAATCTCATTCTGTTTTTTCCTTAACTTTGCAGAAGTAAAACAAAACAAAACAAAACAAAAAGGTGAATGAAAGCAGTAACTTCTGGATACGTATACAGATAGGAAAGGCAATTAAACCTTCATCCTTTACATTCCCAACCTGTGTTTTAAAAATTATGACCTACAAATTATCAGAGATTGTTTCTTTGTTTTTAATCTTTATTTTCACCTCTTATTCCTACCATATTTCTCTAAAATAAAACCTTTCTGAGAGAAGGCAAGTGGAAGTTAATTGTTCTCTGCTAAATCTTTAGGATATGAGGAAAGAGCTTAATTTGCCAAAATGCCATTGTTGTTACTAACAGTAATTTCTAATTAGAATCCCATTATACTTTTGTCTTACAAATCCTTCAATATTTCAGGATTTCAAGTCAAAGGGATTAGAATATGAATTGTTTCTGAATACTTCAAACTCTCCTCTCACCTAAGCCAGGGTGACAAAGCTAAAGACAGAGTCAGTTTCAATTGTTTTGAAAGCATTTATCTGCAGTTTTCAGTCCATTTTTGTTTAGATGGGAAAAGAAGTTAGTTACAGGGATAGAGAAACCAGAGTGAGGAGATGTGGTACACTTTCACAGAGTTACGGTGGTCAGGGAATAAATCTAATTATAGGAGGTTCAGGACATTTTATTTTTAGAGCTATTTTGTATGGCACATAAAATAAAAGTATAATTTAGCAGACTGCTCTTACAGAGAGCGAGAAGACAATGTTTTCTCTATTTGAGGAGATCTGCCAAGTTCTGTCTCCTGTAAAGAACAGGACTTGCCTGGAGTTCTTGTGCTCTGGTTCTCTTTCCAAGTCAAGATCTGGGGGTGGGAGGTAATTTTGTACATCCAGCATATGAGCAGATTGACAATGTTACATTAGATATTTCTTAGCCATTTTCCTATTTTTCTAGGGACCTTCTTTGACGGAACATCTTGGTAGCCTGAGATTGAACTGTGCAGAAATGCTTCTAAATGTTTCTGCTTTGCAAAGCAATTGTTCTTCTGGACAAGGTTATTTCAAATCTCTGTTTTAGCTATTGTAACCAGACTGCCTGTATTACTCATATCTTCATGTAGATTAATGTATCCCTTCACACTCATGTCAAGTAGCCTATATGTGTAGTTACGCACCTGAGGATTTTTAGGTCAGGCAGTAACAAACAAAAGGAGAACACGGTTTTTAATGCTGTCGGACATTTTTACTCTCCTTAGATCCTAGAGTCTACACTTCGGTACTAGTCAAAGCTTTTCACAGTTCTCTGGTATACTACTGCAGCAAAATAGAAAGAAGCAAGGAAAGCAAGAGTTAGTGCAGAATTACATAATTTGTTGCTGTTCTGAAGATGTATGTACACACAGAACTCCCAATTCTTCTCAGAAAGGTAGTAAAGAGCTCAATTTCCAAAAGAACTTCAGCATTTCAAATTATGTGGTTTGTTCAAAGCATTTTCCAAATATTCAGAAGAAGGGCAAATGCATCAAATAGTAAGTTGTTATTTTTAGATTACCTGTGTATAAAAAAAAGTTGGCTGCAATTTCCTACTCTTTCTTAAATGTGTTTCTTTACACTTATTTTTATTATACCCTTTAGAAGAATTTACAGACAGAAAAAGAAATAGCTCAATAAAATCTATTAGAAACATCTGAGGAAATCACTCTTGAGAAATACTAGTAAAGTGAAATTTCATCTAGATTTTTCCCCAAACCATGACTATCAGCATTTTTGTTGTGAAGCCACTTTCCCTTTTGTAGAAGCTGATACCACTTAACTTTAATTTACTTAAATACTAAAGATAGGGGTGAATATCACATAAAAGAGGTGAGGGACTAGTAAACAGTTTCTCTGACACTGTTTCTTCCAAGAGTCCTAGCTCTCTCTGCAATGAAAACAGGATATAAAAATAGAACAGTAAAAAGCATTAAATCAGTACTTTTTTTGCTGTAAACATGCAGATAATTTTAGAAGCAAACTTTTACATAAATGGAAGGCTTGATAGCTTAAAAGATTTAATTTACAGAAGTGAGTGCATTTCAGTTTCTCTTAAAACTGTGACTTGTAGTTATTGATCTGCCATTCTGGTTTCTTAATCCACAACATCTGGTAAATTTTCCCAATAATCAAGAGTTGAATAGCTTATAAGAACATCTACAATCAGCATGTAATCAGTTTTAGGGAAAATATTTAGATGTTCTTCCTGCATTGCAAAAATGGATAAAAATAATAAAAGGCTATTTTAGGTGACATCACTTAATGATGACAACAGTGATGTTACTCAGCTACAGCTTACTCTTAGAATTTAAAATAATTCCAGTAATATTTTTCTTCAAAGTTAATGCTGTAACTTATGCGAGAATTGACAACCAGTTCTTTCCTTTCATGAGAGTTATCATCAAATATACAGATGACATATGTAGGATTTGGTGTTGTACTGGTAATAAAGCAACTATATAGTTTTTAAAAGGAATAAAATGCTCTTTAATGGGATTTTCTTTTTTTTTTTCAAAGGGAATATAAGAATGTATAATCACATTAGGAAAATAACTAGCAATGCTAATAGAAATCAAAGACTCTATGTTGCATGCAATGTGATTGGGGAACTGAGACTTGCATGTTAAAAGACCAGTGTCAATCCCTGCTGAGTATGTTTTAGTCTCCAAATAATTAGCTCTGTCAAATAATTAATATTTGTTGACAAGATGAAGTTGAGCGCATAGAGCAACACGTGTTGTAATTAGTTGGGATGATAGGATGATATGGAATGAAAATAATCAATTGGAGCTGCCAAAGTTGATCACTTAAGCCAACTGAGATAATGCAAACAACTTACTTTCACAGATTTCATACACTCTTATAAAGGAATTAGCTTTGCCTGCTTCTGTGGTCTTCTTTGTGTTTCAGTTCTGAGTAGCCAAGTTTCATTGGTATGAATGTTTTTGAAAAGGTATTTGAGTTTCCTGAGCGTACTTCATGGAAGAAACTCACTAAAGCTCAATTGGAAGCAAACAATAATATTCACCATACTGGATCAAATAGAATCTAGATAAACTAGATGAAATTAGAGGACCTTTAGAATAATTAGTATTAAAAGTCAAATGCTTTCAAAGACCTGTTTGCAATGATTCATATTTACAAAAAGAAGAAAAATCCTTACTGATTGCAAGTTTTAAAATAACAAAACTTTAAATGCATCTGTTCATACTCACTACTGAAAAGTTGGGCAGGGGATAAAATAAAAACAATATCAAACCCTTCAATTTATACCCTTTTTGCTCCAGTTAAGTCAATAGAAGTTTTACTGGGGTTTAAAGCAGAGTTATGTTAATCATGAATTCTTCTGATAAGCTCATCCTTTACATCAGAGCTTAGATATTATGACAGCAAGAGTTATAGAAAAATGTTTACAGGGTAGAAAATCTGGGGGATAAATTATTCATTACAAATTATTTGATCTGACCAATCCTTACTGGACTCCTATTACGTACTTTACAGCTCTTCACTACAATGTAGGAGACTGTAATCAATAGAATAAATTATTCACACATAAAATCCATTGGGAGGTTTCTTTACATTCAGATTTGTCTAACCTCCTGTGGTACAGGGGAGATAATATGAAGTATATTTATGTAAAATATTCTGGGTTCTAATGGTTTATTTTCTACTGGTGCTTCTAAAAAGAATTTCTTTGCAGGGCTGTATTTATTTTTTCCTTCAAAATAAATCATAATCCACTTTGCACTTCAAAAATTCAGTGGAAATACTTTTTTCTTTCTTTTTTTGTGCTGCCACAGATTTATTTGCAAACTCAGTATTACTAGAACCACTTTTTTTCTGGGCTTTAAAAACCTCTATGCTGCTTAAAGATCTGGAGTTGTTCCTTTTAAAGCCCTAAAGGGGCAAAAATTTCTTACTGTTAAAATCATGCTTTTTTGACACTGACTTTGGCAGGCCCACGGTTTCACTCAAAGCAGAAATACAGTCAGGTCCTTAGAGACTGACAGACTATGTTTGCGTAAGGTGTTACTGGTCTCAATGTTTACCAGACCACACAGTCATCAGTACAATATCGACTGATAGCCAGCAAAAAGGCTGCTGATCTAAATAAATGAACCAGACACTCCTGCCTACAGGAGGAGAAAACAAAAGTACTGTGACAGCTTTCACACCAGTACCACTGTTTTAAGGTTGAGGATGAAGAAAATCTTTAGGAAAAAGGCTCAACTGAAGGGAAGAAACAAAAGTGGACTTCAGTAAGAAATGGTGTGAATGGATCCAGAGAAAGACAGAGATGGGATGAAACGGAGAATATGAGATGGTGATTTAGGAGTAAGGTGATGAAAATAGGACAGGTCTGGTTTCAGAAGTCAGCACAAGAAAAGAGAATGACTACCCATAGTCTTCTTTCTTTGATACTCTAGGCTTATATCTGAATATAAATGGAGTTTTTCTGAGGTGTCTGTTTGCAAAGGGTTAGCCAAGAGCAGGAATATGCAATCAGCACCAAGTTCTAGCATATTCAGATGTACCTGGATTTGGATCCCACAGACTGAGTTATCTGCTGACATGAAATTATTAGCAGTTTATTTGAAAAATCATCATTTGCTGAAAAAGTAACACACTACTGTGAAAGATATGTTGACAACAATTTTTGAATGAATTGCATCAAAAAAGGTCAGATAATGTCTTTAACAAAATATCTTTGTCAAACTGTTATTTCATTGAATTATTAGGTAAAAAACCATTAAATAAATTAATTATCTGAGCAGGGACTATTATTGCTGTGTTTGGGCATCAGAAGTCTACTAGAATAAAAAGAATCCAATGTTATATGTGAAATCAGAGCTTCATTAAGGCTTACAAGTATCCCAGATTAAATTAAAATCTCATTTGTATCTAACTGCTGCAGTCAAAAGTTACTGCTGAGACTATAAAGATCAAGAAATAGTGGAAAAAAGTTTCCCATTGTTTTTGACTGCTTTGTTTTGGCTTTTCACAAAACAGTTAAGAGGGAAATGAGAAGAATTTTTGTGTGTACACATAATGTATTTTAAAGAGAAAAATTTCAGGAGTCCTCAGTGGTATACATAGTATTTGAAACCACTTTCAACACATTGTTTAAACTGTCTGGCATATTTTAATATGGTATAGGGCATAGTTTAGGAATTGAAGGCTTTGCGATCTCTCAGTAAGTTTGTGATATAGATGTGTTTCATTTAATTCCCATATTTCAGCACACAACTGGAAAATAAATAGCCAGATATAATTAATGCATTAAGATAAGTGCCTGTTAAGGCTTTAGCGTGAGAACTCCCACAGATTTAACTAGGAAGTAGATGTCAAATTAATGCTTTTGAAGATAATCTAGGACGTGGTTTCATTTCAGCAACTATTACTTGCTTTCACAAAGGAGGTTGAAGTAGATTTCTTTATTTATATAAAGTGGATCAGCTCCAATGGGGGCATAGGGTCGTGGAGAAGACCCTGAAGTATCCATGTTATGATAAATGCTAAGTAAGAGAGCCAAGGCATGCTCTCAGGATATAGAGAATATAAATTCTAATTCTCAAGAGCAGAGAAATGAGCTGAGTTTTCCATTGTCCCAAAGAATGTCCTAAAGATCGGACTATCAGTTAAAACACTGATAAAGGCTGCTGTCACCACAACTGAGATTTGTGTCCTTGATGGGCATGATAGAGGAAAACTACTGAAGTGGTCTATGCAGGCAAGACAGGTCAACAAATGCCTAGTATGTGAATTGGGCAGGCTTAAAAGTGCAATACGGAACATGTCTTTCAGTCTCAACAAGGTTTAAAGGGACTTCTGCAGAACACTAAACTACTTGTAAGCTTTGATATCAGAAACTGAAGTGCGATTATACTTCAGATGCCTTCAGGATGAGACGACAGTGGAACGAGAGTTCCACAGATAGCTTTGAATTTGTCCTTATGAAATGGTAGAGGCCCAAGAGAATCTCTGGATCTAGTTTATAATGTTGCTTGATTGCCCATAATTGCGTGATTGTGGTGAAAAAGGAGCTAGAGTCAAATCCAGATCTGTATCATTAGATTTATATTCAAATTTTCCTTCAATTTTTCATCATCAGATGCCTCTATATTACATATATATATGATGGAAACTTTTATAATCACAATCAGGAAATTTCACTGCCAAAATGTGGACCCAACACACTGTAAGGTCTCAGTTGCTTAAGGAAAGGTATTTTAGATGTCTTGCACATCCTCTGTGGTGAGGGAATCTCTTGGTTCTTGAGCATGTTCAGTCTTAAGCTTTGGTATATACACGTGAGATTTAGTGTGTGAAAAGACAGACTAGACTTTCTAGGTGACAAGAAAGGCATTCAGGTGTTAGGTGGTGCATAACAGCCCATTACTTTGGATCACTGACTCAAGGCATACTATATAGACTTAAGGAGTAAAACCAAAGCTCTGCAGTCATGTGGTACTCTACCACATGTGGCTTGTAGATATGCTCAGGATTTAAAGCTTCAATTCATTCAAAACTGATACAAAAATCTAGGTAGACTGAACAAATGGGGTAAAAGAATGGAATGAATAAAGCAAAAGCATAGTACACCAGTGATTTACCACATCATTTCAGGAAAGTTACTGGCAGAACTGGAATCAGATATGAGGATTACTTAGTTCTTGGTACTAACTTTTCTTCCCTTAAATCAGTCTGGTATAAATCCCCAAGACAGACATCTGAGAGGGACATTGAATATAATAGAATGCTGATTCAAATTTTCTTCTGATTATGCGAGTCAAGTACTCTTAAATATATCCCTCCCTTATGAAAGATCAAATAATGATTTTGGTCAACTAATATCTGAATAAAATTTTTGCAAAGATACATATGGATAGAAAATATAGAAAAATAGTTAGAAATATATGGGTATGTGTGGTATGGATGGGAAGAAGTAGAATATCACTAATCCTCAAAACAAAGTCCTAGCTGTGTATTTTCTCTTAAACTTCCTAGTGCTGTAACATTTTTACAGTGTTTTGCAAGATTTCATTTCATTCATGCAACAACCCACTGAGCTGGAATATCATCAGTATTATTGCCAGTTTCTGAAGAAAGAGGATGAGGTGGAGATATTAAGTGACTTGCATAAGGCCTCTTATCAAGTATGTACCAGAGTTAGGATTACAGTTTGGAAGCTCTTAGCTTCTTCTTTGGTATTCAGCAGCCTGGACCATGACATTCCTCAAATTCAATTTCAAACTCTTGTAAAATAATAGAGGAAACATTAGGGAACAAATTCTTGTCCAAATAACATTACTGCAAGTTTTTTCTGAGGCTTCAGAGGGATAAAATTGGCCTAAATATGCCATCTCTGAGCCATTCATAATCATTTCACAAGCAATAAGAATTGGATATCACTTTAAAAAAGCAAGCTGTCTTTGCCAAAAGAATCTTCTTCCATTAAGAATTCGAGGGGATGTATCAGAAAACATTACTTGAAAAAATAATTTATATTGGCCTAGCTGTGTCTAATGTCATGAGTGCTGAAAAACAGCTTAGTACAACAGGAAAGCTTTGGAATGAGAGTTTCATTGTAGGGGAAGCATCTACCATGCCACAAGTAGCTTTATCAGGCCTAATTTTACATGTTAGCTTTAAATTCTAAAGTGTTAAGCATTTCACTGATTAAATTTTCAGATGTTTTACTTCGAGATTGTGAACACCCCTGAGAGCACAGAAAACTGGTGAAGTGTATTAGGAAGGTTAGAAATATAAAAATAATAGTAGGAGACTGGCTTACTTGCCAAGGCTCGTTTAATCCTCACAGTGATATGAAGCTGAAGAGAAAGCAGAAACACACAGAAAACAACACTGCCAAATGAGACCAAGAAATCCTAGCGAACATGAGATTAGCTTGAAATGTCATATGACAGCAGAAACAGCTGAAGTTCTTTGTAGGCAATTCATATAATCACTAAGTCACCAAGTGAAGAAAAAGACAGCAGTCCTTCTCTACCTTGTATTGTCATTATACCCACAGCTGAAGATTGAAATCGGATTTAGGCCACAGAAATTGGAGAAAGTCAGAAACACGTTAAAAATGATTAAGAAGCCAGCAGGAATGACTGATGAGAGAAGATTAAAATAGCTTGCTGTATAAATGATAAATGATGACTCGGATGAGATGAGATGGCTGGCTACAAATAGATCTGGTCAAAATACTGAAAGTGAAGGGAAAAGTCACCAACTTTTGTTTGGTGTTTTATTTTTAAAAAGAAAAAAAAAATCCTTCTCAGTTCTGTCTCCAAGAGCTTAACTGACAGCATATACCAGCAGCACATCCCAAGATGAAATGCTTTCATTATTAGTTTACTGGATAGACATATCCAAGGCATAGATCACAACCATGACATGTTAAAGAAACATCAAGGTTAACCCTTTTTTGAGTGCATTGCATTAGAGTGAAAATATCCCAAGTGTACTTTCTGTCCTGGAGAGATTTTAATAGATAGGCATTATCTGATAGGCATTACTGAAGGCTCAGTTCTGGAATTTGCTTAGTGACCTCAATTTCCAAAGTGTTCAGGTATTCCCTGAAATCTCTTCACAGGATTAGGTGGTTAGGTAATGTAACATCTTTATCCAAACTTCTCTTTATTTAGAGTCCTAATTAAATGTACAATGTTTTTAGATTTTGCTTGAATATTTTGCTTCTGAATTTGCTGTGTTGTATTATTTATGGAAGGATACTGGTATGTGCTATCATAATTCTTCCCTTACCCTAACCAGCAGGATTATAGTTTGATTTTGCAAGCTGATAAAGTGAGAAAGCCTTGTATTTAACAAGGGCTAAAATAATGGTAGGAAGGTTACAATATGTGAGTGCTGGTCAAAAAATATATATTAGGGAAATGTATTTCCGTGCATGATTATGTAGGATTATCTTCTGTATTCTGAGAACAAAGAGCTTGTGAATGGGAGGAAAAATTGCAGTAACTCTCTGTAGATGTGTTCCATTTTCTTCTGCCTGTTTAGACTGGAGAAGGTGACCCCGTCATGAGGTGGTTCAGGGAAAATATGAACCTGTAACTTCTGTCCACCTGTGCAGACCTCAGACATTCCTGTTCCTCTGTCCCTCTTTGGAGGTGGTGCTGCCCCTGAGACGATGTGTGCATGTTCCACCTCTTTAAAATGTTTAAACAGCTTACCAAAAATACTGTTTTCCCAAAGGTGTCTTATGATATTTTTCTGTATGCTATAGCTAATGGGTAGTTATTTTATAAAAGAAAAAAAAGATATTTTTCCTTCATCTTCCTCAAAGAGAAAGTATTTGTCTCTTTGAGAAGAATGACAACAGGAGATGAAGTGCAATCTGCTACATCATTTTATTTTTTAGTCCTTCATTTTCTACAAGATGTGGCAGAGCAAGAATTGATGCATTTTGTCATTTATATAGCTCCAGAAATGTCAGCTTGAAGGGAGCATTGTCCATGTTGCAGACATGATRTGTCAACCCCTTCTTAAAAATAATTGAAAGGAAAACTTAAAACTGAACCATAAAAAAAAAAGATAGAAATGAACATATGAACGTAAAAGACAGGATTGCGGGTTGAGGGGGAGGAGAGGAAGGGTTATTTGTTCTTTGACTTTAAGGAGGATTGGAAAAGCCCAGAATATTTTGATGTGGATTAAACTAACCATCTTATGAATAACTTTTTTCCCTGTTTGTGTGACCGAGATATAGTTATTAGTTAAAATGAATTTAAAATATAAAGAAGAAAGGATTTTTCAAGACTTCTTAATCTGATAGCTCTCTGTTCTCTCTTCTCCCCTTCCCACAGTATATTTAATATTCTTACTTTCAACAGGTATGTAAAATTTTATAGGGGTTTATTGAGGACTGATTTTAGCTGAGATAAAACAAATTTTAATGACTGCTTATTAAATGAATTAACATGAATATTGAATTTTCTCCATAAAATATTATTACCAATGCAAGATAAATCTATGCTGTAGGACATTTCACCCAGAGAAGGGCACTTTCAGTGTTTAAATGTCTTAACTTTGTCTGCTACACTATGAAAGTATTAATGTTGTCACTGTTGCTAAAAAGTCATTTAAAAGGAGAGAACATGTGGCCATAAACTTTTTTCTTGATAAGTGTTTTAATATTTATTGATTCTTAATCTAAAAGCTTAACTGCTAAAGCAAGGTTTGAATCTTGATATTTACAAGAAGTTGAGCTATGAACTGAGGAGGGATGATAGAAGGACTGAAATAAATTGTTTGGAACTGCCCAACAGAAACACATATGTTTTGTATCAGAGACTGACCAGGTGTAATAATGCTGGATTTTGTCTGTCTACGGACAGATAGCAAGAAGTTTGATGTTTGACAAAATGCACTTGACACCAATGACACAAAAACTTTCTAATGATTGGTGTTTTTTTTTTTTTAACAACTTGAACAACTTGTACTCTTTACAATATATTTCATTGTGAAGACAGACCTCACTGTCCACCAGAAATGGCACAGATGTCTGCTTAAGGTTTTCTCTGTCCATTGTTTTTGGAAGGATTTGTAATTATCAGATGCATAATATTCATGTTACTGTGAGAACTTTATTATTGTAAATCTTAAAAATTAAGATATATATTTAATATTGCTTAAAATAACTTGTCAGTGTTGGGAATTTACATATTTAAAAATCTTACTCCACAGAGTTAGTCTTCCCTTTAAGTTTCTAGGCTTTGTATACAAAAATTGGTCATCACATAGATCTAATACAGAGCATTGACTATTTCATGGCTCAGTGCTAGATATATGATCTCCAACTAAATTTGTGTTTTGGGGAGGAAATGAAAGAGTATATATAATAAAAGTATAGCATAATGAGTATATGGAAGTATGGTATAAAATATCTCTATAAAATAACACAGTTCTAATCCATTTTCAGAAAGCGTTTTGGTTTTCTTTAAACATTTTCAGTTTTTCTTGCTTCAGTTTTTCTCAGTAGATTCTTATTTTTCCTAAAGTCACTATGAGTAATATTTAGATTTTTTCTGATTGCTTAAAAGCAGCAAATGTTTTATATACAAAGGAAAGAAAATGACTCCAGGATAAAAGCACATTTTTATATGAAGCTGCTGAGAGTATTAATAAACTTACTGAAGACAAACTTGTAAAAAGTGAAACAAAGTAATAGATATTGTTTAAAAAGAAATTAACAGTCAAGGCTTTCAATGTAAATCTTTCCTGCTATCCCTTAATGAGGTTTGATTAAGTTCTTAATTCTAACAGGATTGTTATGGTTTGATATCATTGGTCTATTCAGTATTGGAAAATGCATAATAATAATTTGAGGGAGAAAGGTAAATTCAAGGGATGGCAAATAGCTCTTTACATTCAGTGTCTAGTAGAAATTTACCAGCTGAGCTAATCAATCCTTTAAGATGAACAAAAGCCATGTGCCTAGGAAGATGCTGAACTGAATTGCTCTCAAAATCTCAACTAACAGCCTAGGTCCTTGAGTGTCCGTATATCTACAAAATCCACTTTTGTGGATTGACCTAATCGCTGCCTCTTCAAGGAAGCTTTTGCATTTTGCTGTGAAGCATCATTGGCAACAGGTGCAAACAGCATTGGGAGCAGAAGATCAGTAAGATCACCCCGTCTCCCCTTCCTTCTCCAGAGAAATGCCTGGACAACTTGATCATTTTCCCTTTGCCTTGGGTTCTGTATTCTTCCCTGCACTGGGGCATAGTACAACTGTAAAAGTACTGGTCTGGAGGTAACCGCAATACCCATGGGAGAAGCAACCCCTATTAAATGGGAAACGTGGGTACAAATGTTCATCTTCTGTACTGAAATTTGAGTTTCACAGCCGCACAGCAGTACTGTTGGTGCTTAGCTGAACTTTGTAGGAAAGCAGGCCCTAAAATCTGCCTTCCTCTTCAGCATTCCTGATTGACTGCTTTGGACTTTTCCCATGTGTGTGCTGGATAATATGAATCTCATTTTAGTCATTTGCATTCCTATTTAATGTATCAGAAATGTAGATGCATAGAACAGGTTTGCAAACTTTATTCTTGGAACCAGACATCTAGACAGTAACGGAAATGGTCTAGTTCATACCTTTTATGTTCAAATGTACCAAGACTTACACTGGTTGGTTCCAGATTGAAATAACTAAGTCAGCTTCATCATAACGTAATGAAGTGAATTGACAGTTAAATAATCCTTGTGAAGCATTCCTTAAAAGATATGTTTGGCATATCAAGGGTATTTATTATCACAGAGGGTCACTTCAGTAGGAAATCAGGAAGATACCCATTAAAGGCTGCAAGGAGATGAGATAATTTCATACGTATTTCTTGCATGGTTTCATTTATTTCTGTGTTTGTATGGCTTCGAATGTTTGTGATTTTACTGATAGCACAGAAATGATGGTGTAATTCAGTATTCACAGATGTATATTGTTAGTGGGCTGTAAAACTTACTGTAAGTTCTTTCTCATTGTAATGGAGATCCTGTGTATCTTTGATTTTATGAAATAGTGACAATAGTATTGTACGTAGAATAGCAAGGCAATCAAATCTCAATTATTTGAATTTTAATATTATTATCATCCTTTGAATTTCCACAGCATGTTTTCCTGAATGCTCATTTGAATATGAGAGAACCCACCAGACAAATACTTCTCTTTGTGTCACAAAAATATTGCAAATTTGCATTGCAAAGAACAACTACAAGAGAGAGAAACATTCAACATCCTATTCAAACTCTATTTAAACTAGTGCTGAGCAAAACTGGGCAAAAAGTAAGATGAGGATTTTTATGAAATTAAAAAGGAATAGTTCACTAAATCCCATGTTAAATGGCTGAACAATAGAATGTAATACTGTGATGTTTTGAAAACAGTTGTGATGGTAATAATTAAAAGGTTTTTTTTTCCTATAGTTTTTATGCAAGTCTTGTCTGATGGAAGATTACCTGCAGATTTTTCCCTTTGCCATTTTTATGATTAGTGTTTTTATGATTAGTGTTTTGGGCAGTTGTGCCCAAAAGCCCCAGCTGAGATCACAACATCACTATGTTAGTAATTATATAAAAATAAATCAAAAGACAACTCTTGTCCAAAATATGGAAGTCTGAAGTGACTTATTGAAAGTCACACAGCAGGCTAGTAGAAGATACTGGTTTACAAGCCAAGACTATTGCTTTCCAGACCAGTAGTCTTACTTGTAAGACCTGTAAGACACTGCCTCTGTGCGCTTAGTAAAATCAGTTCAGATACACTGCTAATTAACCATTAAAAAGATGCTAAGACTTTCACTTGAGATGTACGTTACATAAGGACAGATACAGACCTTTTGCTGGTTCTTCACAAAGGCGAATACAGTATTATCCACACCAAGTCTTCCCAGCAGAGGTGGTATTTGCATGCTGCAGGTGTGTGCATTTTGACAGCATCAGGAGGACCAGACACGCCATTTTCACCACATACTTGACTGCTGTCAGTTTTACCTTTATATCCAACTGCTGTCTCACATTACCTCTTAGTTTTGGTCATCAGGGCTCTCTAGGCAAATATGTCTATGCTATGGTCACTCTGATTCCTGTGTAAATGTATCTAAGATGGGTCTAAACTTGCTAGTTCTCAGACAACAGTAGCAATCTAGCTCATGCCAACATGTAGCTCAAGGTGCGGTATATTTCTCAGTATTTACATTGTTTCTTAGGGGTTTGTCTTCAAACTATTATAATACCAAGTATATTATTGTGAGAAAGTATTGTGAAAGTATTCAAGTTAAGTATATATAAACATGATTTCAATATGTACAACCTGTACGGAAATCCAGAAATATACGGTATTAAGTTAGTTGAGAAAGCTGAGTGGCTTTTGGCCAAGGCACTTTTCTGGCTTTTGCATGATGAAATTTGTGTACAGTACTTCGTGTATTCAGAACATATTTAAAATGGATAAACTTAAAAGAAAAGCATGCTTTTGTCCTACAGTATGTTCTCTAAGTGTTGTAATATAAAGTAAGCTGTTACATTAAGCTGTTAAGCAAGTGAAAGCTATTTGACCGATAGCCTCCACTGCACTTGTTCTTTTAGTAAATCAGACCATTTGTTAAGACTCTGGAGGACTGCCCACATGTCTACATGAGGTGTTCTTACCTGATAGGTGGGGTTTGGATTAGTTTTGATGAAGACAGTTAAAGTACTGCTAGTTTTGGTAATGATTCATCAGTTGTGGACATTTTGCTCACTAGGAATTGTGCAGAGTTCAATAACAATTGTTTCTTTTTTCTTCAGTCTAGCTTAATGTATGGCAGCTAATGATTTAAAATATTAAAATCCTGCTAGTTAATGTCAAGCTTTAGGAGTCCAGAATAGAGGTCATTATTCCTTTTCATCTTAAGAAATGAACTGAGCTTTAACTTTGAGCACTATTTAACTGAATTTCCCTCTTGCCTGAGCTGTTACTATGATTTGATCAAAAGTATGAGTAGGTTAAAGAATAGTAACATAAATCTTTGTCATAAGAGATGGCCTATATCTGACTACTGTTTAAATGATCTACTTATAAAATCAGTTTTCATTGTTAATATGTATGCATATTTTTGACATTTATGTTGTCTAATATTGCTAAAGAAACCTAGTAGCCAGCTGGAATAATGGCTGTTCATTTCACCTGCATCTAAATAAATTGATGTAAATGGAAGAAATAAGCTGCTGGCAGGTGGACTTTGCACATCTATTAACAAAATCAGGTGCATTTCAGAAGTATGAGGCTATGTGAAGTGTGAAGGCCAACAGTGGTGGTTTTTTTTTTTCTTTTTTTTCTTTTGCCAAATCTTTCCCAAGGATAATGTATATGTTTCAATTTGAGATATGCCAGGATGTGATCTCTTCGGAGGTAAAATGACAGCAGCAAGCAGATCTGTGTTCATACCATTAGGGAAGTTTGCTTTCATATTTTTTAATTTTAGGAGAGTAAGTCAATTGTGCTTCCCCTGTCTTTTCTCTTTTCTGCACTGATTTAATAGAGAAAATTGTTCTGATAGAAACATATTGATTGTAGTAAAGAATGGTATGTTACCTTCCCTGCACTCCTCACAGTGGTCAATGATATTTAACTGGTGAGAAATGTGCTCTGGCTGACACTTACTAAACAAAAGCAGAGATGTCTTTCATTGTTAGAGTTTGTTCTCTACATGGCCTTGAATGTTCATTTCTTTGACATAAGGTAATGGTTCATTCTCTTGCTCTGCAGCTTTTAGATGGCCTGGTACTTAAAACGTCAATACTGAATTTTTAAGCACAAATCCACATATGATTACAGTAGAGCTCTGCTATCAGAGCATTGTATTAAGAGCTGTATTGGATATTTTATATCTATAAAAATGAGAAATTTTAATTTGACTTATTAACAGTATTTTAAAATGTACTACCTTGGTTTTATTGATAATCATTTTTATAGAATATAATTCTTATGAGCCTAGATTCAACCTAAGCGAAAAAGTAAAAAGTGAATTATTGCTGGAAAAAAATCATCCAAGACCATAGGTAACTGTATGCTGTGAAACATAATTTTCTTTATTCTTCATTTAAGGGTTAAAGCCAAGTGACCCAACCATGACCGGCAAAACACAGACCAGCAATGTCACCAATAAGAACGACCCCAAGTCCATCAACTCCAGAGTCTTCATTGGCAATCTGAACACAGCCATTGTCAAAAAAGGTGACATAGAGGCGATCTTTGCAAAGTATGGGAAAATAGTTGGCTGCTCTGTGCACAAAGGCTATGCGTTTGTACAGTACATGAGTGAGAGACATGCGAGGGCTGCAGTGGCGGGCGAGAATGCCAGGATCATTGCAGGGCAGCCCCTAGGTAAGTGCTTGTATATACCACTCAGTTATTGTCTTCTCTTCCCTTTCTGTTTAAACTATCATCTGCTACTGGTATCTTGGGGACTAGTAAGTTTGTTTTAGCATTGTTTCGTGTGTATTTCCAGAATATTGGATCTGGCAGAATTTTCAGCACTTTAGATGTTACCTATATATTACAAAATGCTTACTGCTATAAACTGCTGATTTATTAAACACATTACTTCTGACTTCTTTTACTTTCCTATGTAATCCTATTGCAGCGAACATGATTGTTCATGTGAGGAAAATATAAGTATTTTCTCTTAGGCTCTAGTTAGTAAATTTAATGTGATATAATGAGACTATTTAAAAGATGTGTTTTTCTTGCATTTAATGACTCTAAAATAATATCTAGCCCATTGATGTGTCAGATTTTAGATAGAAGCAAAAGAATGAGTTTTGTTAGTCCTTGAAACTGTACCAAATCAAGCAGTAATGCTGTTATTTGTTTAGAGAAATTTATTACAAAAAGCTTAGGTTGAAGTTATTCCCACATAATGTAGTAGAAACTGTTCTTCTGAACTCTATCAAAAAATGTAGCATTTCTGTTTACCAGCACTTTGTAATGAATTCTTGTGGTGAGGTCTGGTTGATTTTTATTGAATTTGTTACCTAACAAAGATATTTGCTTTTAGATATGGATGATGTCAATGATAAAATGATCTGGGGTACAGTTCTACCTCCTCTGTCACATGTATAGTAATGATGGACAGTACAACAAGATGTTTGGTAGGATCTAGAGATCTTTCACTAGACCTTCTGAACTATATTGCTCAGTCCCAAACCCATGCATGTAATGGCTATGTCAGGAAAAGGTAAAGTGTAGCTAGTGCTTTGGCTGAAAGAAATCATAAAGAATGGACATGACTTATTCACTTTCAATTTCTCAGGCTGTGGAAATCTGTTTTTCTGAATATTTGTAGAAATTGAGATATTTGTGTTAGATACGTTGCTGTGTTGTCACAGTTGCTCAGCAGTAACTTTAGGTTTTATAACCCATGCACTTTAGGCTTGAAAGAAAAATAGATTAAAGAAATCCAATTGCATTATACGGAAGGTTATTTTATATATATTTTCTATATAAATGAAATGAATATATGAATTTATATAGTTTTATATACAAATGAAATAAAAGAACTCAAGCAATACAAGCAGGGCAGCAAAGTCAGTCTGTAGGATGGCATTATTAGAAGATGTTTCCTGGAGCTGTGGTCTCTGAGCAATAGGCCATGTAATGCCCATCAGTGCATTGCTTACAGCTTCTTGCACACTGGTCTGACTGGATTTTTTAAACTATACTTTCCTAAGACAATAGATTTTTTTTATTATTATTACTGTAACTGCTGTTGCTATTTTATTTTAGTTCTTCTTGTGGCATCCATAATATGCCAAGTGCACTATACAAGGATATGTCCTTGCTCTAATCAGTCTAATAGTTGCACAAAAGATAGGTAGGTTTGGTGTAAAATACATTAAGGAGCCAATAATTACTTGAATTATTCAAATCTTTTAATAATAGGAATTTTATTTAGAACTAGAGTTCAGCTGTATTATGTTAAATACTTTGACTATTCTGCAATGTCATGTGATGGCATAGTGCGTGCAACAACACCTGATATATCAAAGAATATAAAGAAATATGCAAGATAAGATTTTCTTTAGGTATTCGAAACCTCTACTCTTTCTCTTTAGAAATACTATTGTCATCAGCATTGTTCGTCATAGAAGAAAGTTTTGTAGGAGTGGTACTTCTCATTAGACAAATTGTTTCTAAGAATTCTTTTTGTTAGCAATAGACATTATCAGTTGTCTCAGAATAACGAGTAAATGAATAGAGAGTGATAGTGGAGAAGAACTCTATATATGGCCAGAAAAGAGAAGCCAATATACAGAATTTGCTGGGTGTTATGACCCAGAAAAAATAACTTATGTACAGATTGTGTATTTGAAGGGAACAAAGTAACAGGTAGACATATTACTGTGAAACTACTTGATAATGCACAGGTGGAAAAAGCCTTAGCTCTTGATTCTGAGAGTCTTGCATTCTGAAATAAATAGAACACATAATTTTGCATCAACAGTCAAGGTCTGGAAAGGGGACAAGAAAAAAAATTTGACATATACAGGATTAGCACCTGATTAGCACGGCTGAATTTTTCTTTACATGGAATTAGAATATATCTGTAATGTAATGAGGACTGGATGGTAGTCAGTGGYAGAAAGCTGTTTGAAGAAAGGGATATTTGAAAAGGATTATCCCCGAGTATATGAATGATATTACTATAAACTCTAGTACTCCGTACCTCAGAAAAGAAGGAAAAATTTAGACTGCATTATTAATCTACATCAGTTTTTTTATGTTTTTGGCAGGTTGACCGCTTATCTTAGCTCTTATCTACTTTGGAGTCCTGCTGAATGAAATTATGATGTCGTTTACAGCAGTTTAAGCAGTATTAGTCAGAAATTGTTTGTATGTATGTAACTGAAATTAAAAACGGAATCTTTAAATTCCTAGAGCTATATATTGAATTATGCAATGCACTGAAGATACTGCTGCAATACCCATTGAATTGTAGGCTACGGAGTTGCATTAATGGTGTGTGTTATGATGCCATCTAAACATTTATTCTTCTGAGATGGGCTCCCAAAATGTTAGGATTCACCAGTCCATAACAAGGCATTTTGTTTAACAAATTCCTTACAGAGCTAAAGCACTGGTAGTGGACTCTGTCTTGGCAAGCTGTCCTGTGGGTCATTATGATATGACTGTTGATCTCCTGTCTTGAGCTCCTAACAAAATGTATTGTGGCCAGTGATGTCTAATGGCACTAGTTGGCTATGCCATGAACATTGTAAGTTCAGGGAAGTGGATTTCATGTGTTGTGTTGTTCTTTCCAAGTTTTCCATTCCATAAAGTGCAACGTGCTCTAAACAGTTTTGGGGAAGAGACCTTGAAGGAATACAGAAGTCTATGGTTCATTGGTATCATCATGAAGTTCAGTGCAGTTTCTTGAAGTGATATTATATCTTCAAGAGAATAGCAGGTTTTCCTGGCACACCCTAAAGGAAGGAAAGGTCAGAACTGGGCATAGGAGTTTGTTTCACAGTGATTAGCTTGTGAACCATTTCAAGGTAGAACCAAGAAAATGTTTGTACAAGACAAAACCACCAGTTGTGTTGCCAGTTGTGGGAACATAGCCAGACAATCCACCCTGCTGTAACAACTAAAACCCACTGTTGTCCATTTAGTCTTCAAGTAAGGGAACATCTGAGCCTATTCATCTCCTTGTCACATAAGACAGAGAGACAATGTGAGTAGGAATTATACTGAGGAAACACTGCATCTTTCCTGTAAGCTCTGCTGTGAGGGATTTACCCATGTATGAGAGGAGGACTAGAAATCTGCTTGCTCCAGAGCGAGGAGAAGCATGCTGCACTAAGATGAATGTTTTTGCTATGTGATGAAGATCAGAGTTTTTCCCCGGATGTTTTCTCCTGCTGTTGCAGTCCTTCACAAGGGTCACAGAAACACTAGTTAACTGTTGAAAATGTCCTAATGCATATGAATTCTGTAAAGCCTAATACCATATAGAAGGTCTTTAATGTTCCATATCTTCATGTTATATATTCCCATTTACATTATGCATTTGGGAAATAGCTTTCACCTAAAATGCTGGTATAGCTATCATAGCAAACTCTATATCCCAGTGTTCCTTTAGTTTGCTCTGTTTGTAGTTCATAGCCTTATAGTTTCCTAATTATATGACCTAATTTTTTTCTTCTTTCACACACATTTTTATACCAGCATAGTTCCTTTAACCTCAGAATATGTGTTTGATTTGCCCAAGGGAGAGATAAAAGCATCTCACAGGTACCTTAAGAAAGAAAGTCAAGTGCCACATGACTAGTACTTTTGGTATCTGTTGTTGATTTTTTAAGCCACTATGGAGTTTCATTATTGGATGCTGAGGAAAAAGGAAAAAGCTTACAGTACTAGAGTATGAAAGATAGTGTAGTTCTTCAGTTGATGCCCTTTTTAACTATAAATTAGTTCCACTGCAGCTTCAATCCGTTTTGTTGCTGTAAGTATTATTCACATATGTCTGCCTTCAGGTCTAAATTAGATGCAGTCTCCAAGTACCAAGTGAACGCATACTGACATATAGCCTAAGGTAAGATGGTGGTTACAGATAATTATTTTGGGCGTCATACTCTATTGCACACCCTTCGGAGAAGCACAGAAGCCCTGCAGGGGCTTTCTAAATGATGACTACCCAGTAGAAAACATCCAAGGAGAAGAACAGGTAATAAAGAGAACCTTTAGAGAGACTCGACATATACCTTTGTTGTAAATTGAATTGATGTGACAATAGGGCTGTTTTTCCTTTTGTTTCCCTTGCCTCTGCTCAAAACAAATCCTCCATATTTTATATTTTAATGTCTTGCAACACAGACAGACTTAACTATATATTTGCAGAATCAGTACTTCTTCATTCTTCACCTCAATCTGAAATTCTAGGCAACGTTAATAATGTCATGAATGTTTCTATTTAAAAAGAAAAAAAATTCTATTGCTTTAGTGAGCTTATTTGTGAAAAATGCACTTTGGTTTGAAAATTTTCTTAATGAAAAAGAAAATGGTACACTTAGAAAGGAAATTCAAATCTGAATTATTGGTTGTTCAGTTTTAACTTTGCCACCAACCTTCAATCAGTAGCATGCAAGTACAACAATCCTATAAGACATTCATTTATATGACCTTAACTCATGAGTTATGGAAATAATCCTGTTACTCTTATACATCTATCACCAGCTCCATAATAGCAGGATGTACCTATTGAGGATACAGGAAAGCAATGCTATCTTGTTTTAAAGCATACAGAGCATGAGGTTTCTCCTTTAGCTTCTGGCAAGTCTGTGAAGACTTGGATATTATTGTGGGTCAAAACATGCCAGCCCATGAAAAAGATCGTCTTAGAGAACCTCTGGAAATTGCACCTGTACAATGAAAACCTGGGAATGTTTTGGTATTTCAATGTATATTTTAATGAGGCATATTAAGAATATCAAATATTATATACATATAAAATTTAATTGTATGTTACAAATACATTTCAAGTCTCATACATTAAAGAGATTGGGTATTGCATGTTCATGTTATTGAATCATAAAGTGCAATACCTGATCATGCAAAATTCTTTGGTGCCTAATAACCTTTGCAGATACAGATTCTAATGTTTTGTACAAATCAGCTTAGACCATGGGTAAATAATCTGAGAATTGTACCTCAAAAACTGGCACATGATTATCTATCCAAGTGAGCTATAGACAGTAATGTATCTAAGTCTTGGTAAGTTTGGATGACTATATATTGTGTCATAATATCATGCAGTCCTAAAACCACTGTCCTGATGGACTGTCTCATAACATTTATCTCAGTGTCTTATGTGGAGGATGTATAAAAAGTAAAAATATCCCTAGGATTCTTTGCATTTTTTTTTTTTTTTGTCCTAGGAGGTCTCATGTTGTCCACAGCTTCACCTCTGCTTAATCTAGCTTGATTCATTTTGATAAGACTATCTTTCATGTATTTGGCTTCTTTCACTTTGAACAGGGTCTTATCTGGATTAAGGTTGATATTTTCTGCTTGAGCATCTGACAATACTATCTTCAATACTATCTGATCATATACTGCCTGAGTTAGTGTTGCTATTATCGTGTTGTCCGGTGTTATACGGGTGCCGTATCTCCACATATTTCATTGTTTTAAACCATTTCACTTGCTGACCTTATTGCAAGACGTATATGGAGAAACTTGTATATGCTCAAGGGTGTATGGGAAGTGCACAGGCCAAATGATTTCTCGACTAAATCTGACTTGCCAATATTTATCTTTCTAATCTGCAATTGGAAGCCTGTTTTTAACCAGCTATTCAGCACTGAATGGCTGACAGGACAGAGTAATGCTATTTTAGTGTATTGCAGAATCGAGGCAAATCCTAGCCCTGCTATTTGTCTTTTGGACTATGACTGTTAACAAACCCATGAAATAGCTTTCCCTCGCAAGGCATCACTCAGCTGTTTGGAGGAGAAGGTAGAGCAAATATTATTCCTACCAGAATATGGGTGTAGTGAGCTAAGTATTTCACCTGTTTGTAGACCTTTGTTTTAGCCTCAGTTCATAGAGGTGGCTCTTTAGTGTGATTAGCTTTTAGGCTCACTGTTCCTCCCTTTCTTTCCATTCTTTACAACATGCTCAGATAAAATGCTAATGTTCTTTTTTTTCTTTAGCTTATCTGAGGCAAGAAATGCTTCTGAACGCATATTCACTATCTCAGATTTGGTATCTTCCATGTCTTAAACCTACTTTCAGTTCGCATCTAAGGTAAATACAGCAAAGGGGGATTCTCTTTGTTTCTCATCAAGAGCCTGGCTCAGGTTTGACACTTAATACAATAGTTCTTTCAAGAACAGGCAACTTCTTCAGCAAAACTCTGTAAATCATGTGCATGGGGGAAAAAGTTAATTATTGACACCTTATAAATAACCCAATTATCAACTTATTTTCAGCAGTTTATAGAGACTAAATGATATTCACAGACAAAAATGGGGGTTTGACAAATGAAGTGCTTAAATTCTATACTACTGCTCTTCTCTCCTGTGAAAGAAATTTTAGTATTAGGGATCTCTGCCATAGGCTAACAAAGTTTTGAGTAAAAATCATTTCCTGGGTATTTTAATGAAACAGAACTGAATACTGTTCATGTTCTTGATCATTACAACCGTTTAAGTAACTAACTTCAGTCTCTTCTAGAAAATTCATGAGAGACAAGTTAGACTTTTTTATTAAAGGACTAGTTATTTTCAGAAGGCTAACTGAAAACAATTACTTTAATTTTGACTGTAATGATTGATATTTTCAGGTCTATTTTAAGTTGTATGAAGCCCCTCTATACCTTGCAGAATACCCTGCATTACATACGAAATGATAATGTATCTATAAGAAGACACTGCTTATGTTCAGACTCAGCCTGGAATTTGTAATTTGACATATATGTAAGTTTAGGTCTATAATGAGCCTTGAATGATCTTCTAGCAAATGATAACAGCCAGATAGCTTAAAGCTGAAAACATATGCTAGCTTGTTCCCGAAAGAAGTACAACTGTTTTTACAACTGCTCCTCACTGGAGCTAGTTAAGCCTTTTCTCTCAGCTTCCAATGAAATCAGCCTGCTTCATATTCCTTAACTAGGCTGGTCACAGTAAACTTAGCTATCTTTGTGCACCACTTTGTTGCACAGCACAGACATATCTTTTATTACATGAAAAGAAGGGACAGCAATCTTTTTGGGGGGTGTGAGCTACTCTGCTTAGACACTTAAGCTGTTTTTTTTTCCGGTGTGAGCAACCCAGTCTTTTCAGACTTTTTTTTTTTTTTTTTTTACTCTAGTTGTTACTTGTTTATCTATTCTTCTCCCCAGTGTGAGTGTTCCTTGATTTGATGTTATCCAGACACTTCTGTTATGATCACAGCGGTTCATAAACATTGTTAAAATCTCATTCAAATTAGAACATTTCCAACTGACTGCTGTGGTAATGTACTGTAGACATCTGTGCCACCTCGCTTACTGCTTGCAGTTAAATGGAGAATTTTAAGACTCTTGTGTTTTCTTTCAGTCTGCTCTTGATGCTTCATACAAATATGAAAGAGAGAGAAACAGAACTTATTGAGTTTGAAATGTGGTGGTACTTTTCAGGTCTTCCAATTTAGGAGATGTATAATGTTTTCTAATTCTACTACCAGCTTACATTTTTTGAACTCAGGGTCAGTCCTTAATTCATGAAAGATGTAATCACTTAGGCACCATTTTGTGTTAGTCTTCCACATGAGGAACCCAGAATCTGACCAAAAATAACAAGTTTGAACCAAACAAGTTTTAAGCAGATACTAAATGACAGCAAAGCCCTTGCTTGTCAAAATCTGAAGCAGTTTCAGGATGATGTAATGTGTGATGGTTCAGCATCTTTAATTTTGAAGAGATATTTAAAAATACTTCAGTAGATAGTTTTGTATGATCTTCAGTAGATAGTTTTCTATGTGTTTCCAAATCCTGCTAAAGGCAGGATTGCATGCTCTGTCATGCCATAAATATACTGGGGGGAGTGTGGAGATAGAAGCAAAATCTTGCAGAGAAAGAGTTAGGATCCAGAGGAGTGACGTCAAGATGCAGAGCGAGTGATCATCTAGTGCTGTTGCCCAGAAATGCCAGTCAGGTTTTGGTAGTTATTGACATAAAAGATATGTTATGATTGAGAAGACTGAAAGAAAAGTGCAGAAAAGAAACAGTGGAATCTCTGCATGCCCAAATATGCAAATGGTACATTCTGTAAGAAACTGTTTTTGAATATAGGGCATAAAATTGAAAGGGACCTTCTGAATCATTGAACCCCAGTTCTGTTTGACACTCTTCCAAGTAGTCAATGTTCAGTTTGCTACTTTAGATAGCATTAGAGAATATGTCCTCTCAACACAAACCCCAGAAATATCAAGTGCTTAATTTTGCCTTGATTTCTGTTCTGGGCCATTTTGTAAATGTCACATTTTATATACTGTGTTGCTACATGATTATTTAATGACAGATAACTCTTTTATTTCCTTTCCCAGTTTATCTGCTGCTAAGATTGAAAAATCTGCTCCCACACAACTCCATTAAGAAAAGAATTAAATATTAGCATTTGTGATTCTCTTATTTTGCTTGTCTTTACCTTCACCTGAGTTCCAACTGCCAAATTTTTGAATTTTTGAAGAACCTGTTTTTGTCTTGATTTATAACAATGAAACTCAACAACTTCAGTTTAGTTTTCTCTGTATAAGTAAAACCAGATCTAGGTGTTTGTCTTAGACAAATTACTGAAGTTATGGAGTGTGTTGAGTTGTTTTGGATCAGTTTGGACATTTTTAGTTGTAAACAGTTGGTTTTAATTTCTTTAAAATTTGAGTGGCAACTGTTCTGAATATGGTTATTAAAAAATATATATTAACAAAGCCTTAACAGTGCAAATGAATATGGTGTTCATATCTGAAATATCTGTATAGTAACGCTATGCCTCAACCTTTGCATTTCAAAATACTATGTATGAATTCCCCAAATTGAATTGAGCTGAAACTTAAGCCATTCTGACATCAGTTAAAATCAGATTCTAATAATATTTTGAAAAGAGCACAAGAATTGGGTTTATGGAAATAGTAGCTTTCATGGAAGAAAGGCTAGCTGTTGGGGGTAGGTACTGTTGCAGTTTTTTGCTTTTTGCGGGTTTATTTGTTTCTTGGCCAGGTTTTGGTCAAATATATTAGAGGAAAGATAAATACAAACAATCAAATTACAACAAAATAAAATTAACATTTATACCAGCATTGCAGCAGCTGGAAAGGCAGTCATGAATTTTTACAGCCTGACTTTAGAGGTCTTTATTTTCTGTTAATTGGCACTTACTGCTGCTTTATTTGTTTCCTGATCTTATATTTTGGTTTTGATGCATTTAAATCTAAAGCAAGGCAGGAAAAAATGAATTGTTTAAATATAAATAATTGAGGGAAAGTTTTTGGGGGGGCTTTTTTCTTTTTCATTTGTTTTTGTGTCATGCAAGATATGGTAGCAATTTCAGTCTAGTCTGCTGGAATTTTAAAACTATTTTGATCCAAGGTAAAGTCCTCGTGCATAAGAATATCTATTAAAAAAAATATATTATTTCTGCAGTTGCTTACAAATAGCACAAAAAAATCTGTAAGGAACATATTGACAGTTCCATAACAGACAATAGTAATACCTCCTCTACCATGAAATCCTGCTGTCTTTTCCTACCAACAGTAAAAAATACAGTAATAGAGACAAAGTTAGTTTCTGTAGAGAATATTTCCATTATATCACTTTTTCTCATTTTTCCTCTGCCTTTCGTCTTGCCACCCTTCATTTTTACTAACAATCACCATATTTTTTAAGAATACCTTCTTAAAGGTGTCAGTGTTCCTTACACTGATATCATCACTTTTCCCATCCTCATAAACTCTTTCTGTCCAAGATATTTTTTGACCCATTCAATAAATCTCCTTCACTTTCAGTTTTCATTCACTTTTCCCAGAAAAACTACTTTCTCTTTTTCTTACCCTATTAATCTCTTTTTAATTATGAGCTCTTGTTTCCTCACTGTCCAACTTCTTCCTCAGAGCTGTTCTGTTCAGCTTTTGTCGTGAGCTTTGGCACTTTCAATCCCTGCTCAGGGAGCAGCACCCTGCTAAGGGCAGAGGTAAGGGACTGCCTGGTCATTCTAGGTATGGCATGTTTGTAGAGCAGCTCTGATTTGGGTCCCCAAGGCGCTGAGAAACAGAAGAAGGATTTGCAGTCCCTTACTAACACAAGTTGCTTACCCACAACATGGCAAAAGAGACATTAAATTCGATCTTCTTGTAGTAACAGTGACATAAGTGCTATCATTCTATAAAAGTTAAAACTTGAATCATTTAATTTTATTGGGACAGTATGAGTAGTAGACTAAAGCACATAAGCTTCTAGACTGGAATGCTTTGTAAAAAGTCCAAAAATGAAGAGTTCATACACCATGATTCATATTCATTTAATTAGAATAGTGCACAGTGCAGAAATGGGAAACAGCATGATTTATTTAACTTCATGTCTTTTCTCGCTGAGATTGTATTGGAAGGAGAAATTGCATTGGAAGGAGTACAGAAAAGGGATGTGGTTTCTGGGCCTGGTCTGGAGTCATAGGTGCTGATGAAATTTGCCCAGAGTTTTGGGAACAAGACAGCAGCATTAGCTGTCACAAGGGTTAAGTATTCTCCAGGTCCATGTTCTCCATGAATTCTGTGATAGGATAGTCCAGGGATTTAATTCATAGGGAGTGTCATCATTTTTTTAATGACTATATAAAATTACTGATAGTAGTCCAAGCCATCTATTGTAAATTTTGATGGCATACAGTATATCTATAGTGAAATACTTGAACAGTGAACTGCACCACCACTGTATACAACATATTTATTCCAGTAAAAGTTCATTAGTATTCACTGAAAACCTCTGACTGTGTGATACTAGCAGAAAATGTCAAATTGTTCTTAGAATTTATAAGAAGGCATAAAATTCATGAGCTGAGACAGTGAAAATCCCAGAGAAAATGAAATGATGGCTACTCATTTTGTACTCATTTTGGCATCTGATTTCTTTATGCCTGCAGAAGTGAAAGCTAGTCACCTAACCTTTCATTGAGTCAGCATTTCCTGAAATACAAAGACATGAAAAGTGCTTACTGATGATTACTTGGCACCCATCCTAATATAACCAAAATGAGAGTAGCAGGGGGAAAAAAAAATAATTACAGCAAGTTCCGTAGTATGGCATTCAGATCCCAATATATTCACTTCGATATAGCTTCCTTCAGAATGCATGCCATTATGCTCCTGATGTTTTGGTGAGAGGAGAATGTCTTAGTGTGTTTCAAGAGTCCGGAGATTTAACTTATTTTTTAATAAATCGATAAAGTTATGGGGAAGAGGGAAGGGTAGCAAATCAGCATAAAAAGGCAGGAAACATACTTCATAGTCCTTCTTGTGCTTCATTTGAACTCTAGCCAAATTTCTCTCTATTACAAAAGGCAATGTCTTAATCCCAGAACCTGTTGCAGAAGAAATCACTATTGATAGACAGAAAAGAAACAATTATGGAACAAAAATGCAGTGGTTGCTTAGGTACAGACAGTCACAAGCTGATCATATTTGCTCTACTTGCTGCTTGCAAAGGCCAATATTAGAAAACTTGAAAATAGTTATAAACCAGCTCAATTTGGAGAAAGAATTGAAAAGAGAAAATATGGTCAGGAATTAGTAAAATATTTAATTGTTGCTGAGAGAAAAATAATCATGAAAGTAAGCTGCTCTGCTTAAAAGCACACCATAAAAACCTCACAATCTCAGAAAGCTGTAAGTAATTGAAATGATTGAAAATGAAGAAAAAGATTAAATTAGATTAGATTTATGAGTATTTTAAGTATAAAGAATAAAGAGAATTTGGAGAAGGGTATCAGTCTCTTGCTAGGAAGAATTTTTTGTTTAGTTTTGAATAGCAGCTGTATCTGAAAGTTTTTGTTTGTTTGTTTTTCTTTTTTTTCCCCTGTGTTTAGAAATTACCAGATACATTCAGACCACAAAATAGTGATGACATGATTTCCATTCCAGAATTCATTACATAGCTCTAAAATAAATCATCTTTAAATCATGAGGTCAAATTAATTTTCTTCCAGAAATTTCTAAAGAATTAACAGGAAGGTTCTCAGCTGCTAATGTGTGGTGGATTATCTTCAATAAGTCTTGAAATAGAGTAGAAGTGTAGGAAGGTTAGAAGTGTCACAGAGGAAAACTTCTCAGTTCATATAGTTTAAACCAAATAGGGATTGAAACGGTTTATTGATTTATTAACAACATGTAATTAATTGGAACTGAGTGAACTTAAACATTCAGGATCAATATCAGTTACGCAGCAGATAAACCACAATACTAGATTCTTGCAAAATGTTAATAAGTGCCTACAAATGTATAAATACCCCTCTATAACTAATCCCAACAATGCACGTCACTTCTGTGGGAAGATGAGCAGTTCATGGTAGAATCATTTTTTTAATCATTTTTTTCTCACAATCTGGAAGAAAACAAGAGTCACTGATAAATTCTGTAGGTGGCACAAAGATGCTGGGGCTCATGAATAATGAATAAAACAGGACATTGATATCAAAATAGGTAATAAATAGCAAGATCTGGAGTAAAAGCGTAACTGCTGTGTAAGTATAGCATCTATTGCTTTGATAATGAGCTCTTCAGCATGGGAGAGAAAGGTGTAACAAAATCTGGAGGCTGGAAGTTGAAGTGAGAAAAAGCAAACCTCAAAATAGAGCTTAATTTTAACACTGAGCGCACTAGGAACAGTTTACCAAAAGTTGCAGTCAAAATTTTTAAAATAAGCATTGGATGTTATAAAGGATATGCTCTAGTTCAGACCAGAATTAATTCAAGAAATTCTGTCGTCTGTTATGCAAACCTGACCAGATGCTAACAATGCATTCTTCTGACATGTCCAGGTTTTTTAGGGTTATTATTAATAGGTCATGCAAGCAATCTGGAAGAGTAAAGGCAATCAGGAATATGAGGGAATAATCCAGTATTACTGGGGTAGCCAGGTTTAAACTGCAGTTGTAATAGTATAATCAGAATTTAATCAGAATAATAGTGTAATCAGAATTTACCAGGTCCAAGTGTAATTTCAGGGTTATTGCTTGAGGCATCTACACACAGATATACCTGGGTTGGAGAACTTTAACATGGGTTGAGGTCTACACAGAGACTGGGCAGTTGAAGAATATTAATCTTTTAATGGTTTCCTGGAAGCTGCTGAGTAATACATATGCTTTTATTTCTGACAATTTTATATTCCAGTCAAACAGACATTTTGATTTTGCATTAGTTTGTTCAATTCCCTTCTCCCTGTGGATAATCAGTGATGCCTGGACAACTGGCAGGCAAATTGTTACATGAGGACTCACTCCTGACTTGTATTTGAAAAGAGTGAGATCATTCTGTGGCTAACTTTGGTACATTAAAATATATAAGCAATAAAATAAGTTCCAGTTTTATGAAAAGTGTTTAATTTCTTTTCATAAAAAAATCACAAAATTAACACGATATACCAAAGCACAGTATGATATATTAATGAAGCTATAGAACACTTTCCTTTTCATTAAATACAGTTTGCTTTTATCACTAAAATGCTATAGAAGCAATGTATGGAATTATAGAATCATTCAGGTTGAGAAAGACCTCGAGGGGTTGCCTAGTCTGACCTGCTGCTCAAAGCAGGGCCAAYGCTGAAGTCAGAGCAGATTGCTTAGGGCTTTGTCCAGTCCAGTCTTGGAACCCCCCAAAGACAAAGGTTCCACAGTCTCTTTGGGCAAATACAGTACGTCAAGGAAAAAGAAAGAAAGAAAAAAAAAAGACTTTTAATTCTATTAAGGCCTCTAGTGATTTATGCCTAACATTAATAACAAATCTATAAATATTACACAAATGGTCTTCTTGTGTCAGCAGCTTTGAAAATTAGATTAACAATATCCACCTAACAACAACCTTGGCTTAATTTAGCCAGCAGAAATACACAGCTTTTCCTAATGTCATTTACAATGAAATAAATGAAGAAGTGGATGGGATTTAGAATGCTGAGCTTTCTACGCCACAAAAGACAAATATTTTTATATTTGTTTCCAACTCTGATTTATGTTTGTGTAGATATTAATGAGATTGGTAACAAACTATATTAAAAAAAAGGAAAACTTGTGGATAAGATCAGTCTTGTTTTAGCTTCCTGCACTACAGAGGCAAAGCATTCCTCCATCAAGCTCATAACTTCTATTTTATTGCAACCTATTTATTTTATTCCATACAGGCAGAAATACATTTACATCCAACATTTTGACCATTGTCGCCGTAAAATTATTTGTTCTTAAGAAAGAAAAAAGACAAACAACATAATAATGCCATTAGCTTAATACCATCTTAATGCTTTAAGCGTTTTTTTCTTAGGATGAAATTAACCCTGGTGCAAAGGGCTAGAATTGAATTTGTTTGGAGAAAGTGCACTGTTCTTGCTAGGATCACTGCTTATTGAAACTTCCATTAGTGATCTCATTCTTCTTCTGTAGCTATGTTCTACTTTAAACTACCGCAGTACGTCAGATAATGATCACACATCCACCACATCCCTGAATGTTTTCTCTTTAGAGAAATCTTGCAAAATTTAGCAGAGAATACGATAGCTCTTCTAGAATTCCTTCCTCAAATGATTAATCCCTGATGGTTCTTTATTGTGTGTCTGGGCTGACATCAGGTCAGAAAAGATTAGGATTTTACTGCCCTCATATTTCAGGTCCTTATTTTAGTAGCTGCAGCCAGGATTCTTTCTCTTTCTCTTATATCAGAATGTAGCAATTACGTTCCTCTCACATTACATTGAAATGCTGTTCCCCTCATGGGCATCCTGTAATTTCTCTTCCCAAGCAGCAGATATTGCAGGATGAGAGCTCAGCCTCACAGTAGTCACTGAATAATTTGAAATGTTTCATTACTCTATTTTTTCAGTTAGTTGTTTAGTGTATTGTACATTTGTAAAAGCATATTTGGAAAATGATATGCTTCTGTATGGATCTGGGTAAAAAGTATTTTTAATGTGGAATTTTGCAAACAATGTAATACTTGAAAATATATATTTTTTCCCTTCTTCACCCACTTCTGCTGAGGCTGTAGCTGCAAAAGGATTTTGTTTTACAATGCAGGCACATCTCTGCCAATATCTTATGGCACAAAAACCCCAGTAGATTTTTAATTTGCATAACATTACACATATTTGCATAAAATATTGCCCAATGGTAGTAAGAGCACCAGTTTCTCCCTAAGCCCCAATTGATTAATCTGTGTCCCTCCAGACTTACATCAATTTATTATGCATTCTTAGTATACCAACATCAATTAATTATGTGTTTCCCAGCCCCACATCTATCATTTTGTGCCCTCCAGCCATCTTTGCACCTCTTCCAGCCCCACATCTGGCTGACAGCAAGCCCTGTGCTTCTCTCATAGCTATGGAGGCTTTTCTGTGATTTTGTTGGCCAGTGGACAACTCTAGGAGCTCCTTGCTCTTCCTTGCAGTGCTCCCTTCAAGGCCTGAAGTTGCTAGGCAGATGGGGTAAAACCTTAATAGCCAAATTGCTGTCTGTTGGAAGACTGGAATAAAAAGTAGTACAACTCTTTTTGTTCCCTTCCCTCTTCTCCCATCTCTTTCTGTGAACTTAATAGGAATGTTTGCATGCCTTTGGTTGCTGGTATTGACAGGCATTAATTGTTTTTTGGTGTTATCTTGCTCATGTTCCCAGAACATTTGGTCCAAAAGTTTTAGCTCTGACCATGATGACTACTGAAGGTATTTGAGAGTAAACCCATTGCCTTCATACTCAAAAAAGGTGGAAGAATCTTACTTTTTAAGTTTGAGAAGAACTATGCCTTGTCCTTCCCTGGAACAGGCAGGTCCATTTGCAGGCGCACGTGGGAGCAAGAACTTCAGTCACCCTCAAATGACCCAGACATTCAAACCACCATCCAGACATTGGTTGTGGCTCAGTGGCAGTTACTTAAGCGTAGGGAATGCAGATGTGAGGGGGACCAGGAGGAATGGGTAGGACATATAGAACAAGCAGAGTATAAGCAAGGGTGGGGACAAAAAAGAGTGAATGAGTTATTCCCGACTGCTTCATGTCAACTTCTTTGCAGAGTTGCCTTGTTTAAGTAAAGTGGGATAGGTGTTTGTTTGTTTGTTTGTTTTTCAGTTTAAGTGAAACTATACCCTTTGATGCAATTAGGGGAAAACATAAGTTGATGTCAGATGTTCATCAGAGAATTATCTGGCTAGATTACAAATTTCAGCTGGCAGTCAATCTCAGTCAATGATGCTTGCAGGAAAGGTGAGCTTTTCCAAAGATTTTCCCTTTGCCTATACTGTCAGTACAAAGGTCAGGCTCATAATTGCAGGAAAGGAGACAGAAGGAGCTGAAACTATAGCTTCTTTCCTAGTGCGCTCCTTGGCTGTGTAAGGTCAATACACCAAGGCACAGCAAGCTGACCTGACTGAAATATTTAACTCTTTTCTTCTGTCCTTTCTTTTTACTTAGCTTCTAGAACAACTTTAAATCTGTCTGCATGGCATCCATTACTCATATGGCATTTCTAGGTTCCTTTAGGTGTACAATACATCGCCCTTCAGTTCTGTTTATTGCATTTAAAATGTGCTTGTCATAAAGTAGTTATGGATTTTAAGTTTTGTAGCCAGTCTATACCTATTTTTTCCTTTCATTTTCTTTACAACACCTTTTAAATTTTGAATATTTGTATTCATTTGTGTTTGTTCTGACAGAAGAAGGGTAGGTATGTCAAGGGTTCCCTTGCGACTATAAACTCAGACTTTAAAAAAAGCAGCTTAGCTAAGTTTTTTATTAACTGCTACCTATCATTGTTATGTTGTCCTTATGCCTCTAGGCCTGAATCAGCACCTTCAAAGCATTCCTCTATCAGTTACTGAGAAAGGCATATTTCTTCCATGGGTACTGATTCAGCACAGCAGGAGCAAAGCAGTGTTTGGCTGTGGCTTGCACAGCCAGGGCAGATGACAGAAGGAATGGGTTTTAAAAAGCAGTAAAAATACATATTAAAAGCTATAGGAAAGACAATTTAGGGGACATGGGGGAGAAAAGCGATTGTTCTGCCTCAGCCTGACACTCTGCATCTTCTTCATCTCTCTTTATTCTTTATACAATGTCATGAAAACAAACGTCTAAAATGTATGTATGAATATCCAGATGTTCAGCTCTGTTAACATTGCTCAGCTCAGTAACTGTGTTCGCAAAGGCTGCATCTTTCCCAGAAAGTGATTGCATTATTTTCATTTTAAGGTAAGAATTATATATTTTTTTTCTAATTCATGCAGTCCTGTTTTATGGTTTTGCTACTAGATAGCATTCATTAGGATGTGTTTTAAGAATCCATTTCCCCTTTTCTTCTTCTTGTGATCTACTCCAGTATTGGTGACGGTCCTTCTATTTTAAGAGGCAAAAATAAGTTAAAGCTATTCTTAAGCCTCAACAGTATAAGCTGTTCTTTTCTTTCCCCTAAATTCACCTCCAGGAAACATCTTTCACTCAAGTGTAGGTTTTTGTTTTTGTTTTTTTTTTTCCTGTAGAGTGCTTCTTTCTCTATGAGCAACATTTAAAATCTGGCTTATTCAGTGTGTGCCTTCTGGATCACACCCAGTCCATGAGAATTAGGTGATTTACTTACTGAGCCATAGTGGGAACTGCTTTCTCCTCCCTTCCTCCCTCCCCACCGAAAAAAAAGAAAAAAAAATTAGCTGAAGAGGCCTGCCCATCATTTCTCTTTTAAATTAGAAGTACAGAAAGCTTTGCTGACTGCTAGAGGCAGCTGTGAGACTACTGCTTTTTGTGGTAAAGAAGGCATGGCTTTCAAGGAAACAGATGATGAGGCCAGTCATAACATGAGGAGTCAGAGGCAGATCATGCTTGGAAATTGGTCCCTCCTTTCCCCYCTGTGATGGTTTCTTGAGGAAGAGGAAAGCAAGAGAAGGAGGGAGCCTCAGACGGTCTGGGAGATGTGCAAGAGGCAAGAGGTGTGTGGCTGCAGGGCTGATGGGGAGGATGTGTGTGGGGGCCAAGGAGGAGGGGAAGCTGTGCTGGGAGAAAAGTGGAGCAAAAAGAAAGTGGGGAAATTGGGAGCCTGGGGCACCAGAGATGCAAATATAGCTGAGGGACCAGTGCCAAAAACACCAGGATCATATATCTTGGTTGTTTTCTGAAATGGGAAGTGGAGAAAAGCAAGCCTTTCCTTAAGGAAGCTGGGGCATTACATGAAATATTGGGAGGTAGTTGCAAAGGGAACTAGAATATATTGCTGAAAACAAGGGAGACCTTAATGAAGGGGGTAAAATAGCAAATGATGAAAATGAGGGGAAAATAATTTGGAAATGACGTGTTTTAGAGCAGCGCATTGAACAGCTGGCAGACACTAACTGCACCTCAGTAGTGTTGTTATCCTCCCTTCCTTGATGAGTCCCAGGCAATTTGGGGATCCAAGACAGCAGAGAGAACCCTGAACACTGATAGGCAACATTTAACCCTTTCAATTTAGGAATACTTATCTCTCAGAGAGATGTTAAGGATTCACAAATTTCTAAGACCCTTTCAAATACTTCCTGTTGTATGAAAACATAATGACTATCTACCAGAAACCCTTTGCTTTCACATCTGGAACTGTCTGCCTTCCCTTCTCATTTAAAATCCATTGATTTTAATCCAGTTGCTGAAAGAAGATTGTGAGAGAGTACTGCCAACAATATGTGGCCTATGTCTAGTGCTGCTGCACTCTCAAATTGCATTAAATAATCTTTCTCCTCAGTTCAAGGTCTTATGAAAGATCAGCAAATGACTGAAGATTAACTTTCTAACAGTGAGGAGAAGGTTGATGTTGATGCTTCAAGAGCTATTGTTGCTTTTGGACACTGAAATAGGCAGGCATCCGAACAGCACTTATTTCCAGCTGTGCTTGGAAGGATGCTTAACCTGTCACATTAGATTTAAACTCATCCACAGTGATGCACACCTTCATGACCTGCAGGCGCGATTACACGCTGCACCTGCGAATGAAATCACCATGCTAAAATAAGTGTTCCAGCTTGTTCAGAGCACAGTAGGGCAGCTTCACCGTAGAGTCCACGAAGAGCACATCACAGCAGGGCTCTGCTAGCCTTGCGTGCTCCTCACCAAGGAAGGAGCATGCGTTCTCATCAGGGCCTTACTTATCCCCAGAATCTTCTTTTTGTATGTAACTGTGTTCTCCTGTGAAAAACAGAGATGCTGAAGCAGTGGCATGACTGGTTCAAGAGACATGCATATTGTTGGGAGATGGGTGTTTCGGAAATAGGACCTCAGCTGAGGAACCTGCTTGGAGAGGAGATCTGCATGGCGGTGGTTGCCTACCAAAGCAGAATGTACACATCTCATCTTTGACAGGGTATCCCCACAGAAGAAAGAAAGATTGGACAATATTAAGAGATATCACTAAACAAAAATAATAAATAAATAAAGGTAAGGCTGTATACTTGGGATATCGAATTTGACCTGCACAGTATGCTGCCATCACATCCAGCTGAACAGTATGCTACCATCACGTCCAGGGCAAGCACCCTAATCTTCTCATATTTTATTCTGGTGTATTCTTATGATATTACTTGCTTGATTTGCTTCAGATTATGTCAGTGGTACTTGCCCTGTTTAAGATTGCTTTTTTATTAGTTTCTCTATCTGCATAGAGTTCAAAGCATTGCCAGGACGGTATCAAAGAAAAATTTGACAGCATATGTGTGCAAAGTCCAACACATCTAGGAACTTTCAGATTTATGCATGCACCCAGGATGGACGTTGTGCCCACATGGAAAAGTACTAAATCATTTGGGTTTTGTTGCAAAAGCATCTGTGAAACACAAATAAAGTTGGGCTGATACATCCCAGACATGTCAGACACATTACACATACTCTATCCTAGGAATAAGTATGGCACTCCTACACTTGTATATTTCTGACAGAATATTGAGTCCTGATCTCATATAATTTGAATTTGCTGAAAGGTTTTCCCATTTAATGAGTGTTGGATCGGATAGATTTGATAAATATTTCTTTATTATAACTACTTATGGAAGCAAATATTCCTATGTCATGCTCTGGACTTTTTATTCTTAAGCCACCCTAACAAAGTAAAAATTATTTTAGATGTCTTTGAAATTCCTTTTACTTTTGAACCAGGTGTTATAATTCTGGTTTGTGGTTGATATTTATTATTTGAATTACAATTATGTTTACAAATCTACTATAAAAATAAAGAGATTTCTATTCCTTAATGTGGGGGATCTGTTTCAGAAACAATGAATAGAATTTATTCCACTCTTACCAGGAAGCAAAGATTTTTCTTCTCCTGGCTCATGTATTGGGCAGATTGGGGAATGGTTTTTCTGATATCTTGAAATTCTTAATTTAATACAGGTAATGAAATCATTTTGGCTGGTATTTTAATGATGGCAAATAGCGCAGAAAATGAAATATGTTTCCTGGATATTCTGAACATTCTGCCACTTTTTCTGATTAAAAATAGCTAAAAGTTTCTGTCAAAGTTAATACAACTTCAATTCTTATTTGAAACACTAAGTACTGGAGTCAAAGCAAGGCACCATTTGAATGCTGAATGATTTCATCCAGAAAAACACAAAATCTGCTACTTGTCCTAGATAATTACTTTTCTCTTTTTAAGTATAGCTAGAGCTGGTGGTTACTAATATTAATTTTCTACATTTTAATACACAGGCTTACTTACAAAGATTTTGTCTTAAAAGGCATCTCTGGATCACAGGACTCATTTGCATGAGGATTGACCTTCCTTTACATGTTTATGAAATCTGTGGATATGTTTTGGCATTAAGAAGTCAAAGTTCATAGGAAAGCCTCATTTGATTTCAGGGAGTTCAAGAATAAACCTGATTAAGCCAAGCACTTTCAGGTATTTCTTCACTTTACCTTGTAAATGAAAAAATAAGAAGTGTTTTAAGTCGTACAGCAACCATAATTCCTTATGCATGTCTTTGTAGCTTTTCTGTTTTGAGGTAGTTATACAGTTTAGTTCTTTAAGAAAGCATTAAGGATGGCCACACACTATGTGCTCCTTTAAGTTTCACTGCACAATATGCAGAGCCAGGAACTCAGCTGCTGTGCGTAGCCCAGTGTCTGCTGAACGTGTGACATAGCAAATGATGCCACCACTGGACTGAGGTAAGCTTTCAGGATGCAATCACAGTTAAATAGAGAGATGTAACTTTCAAGAGTTTTTTGATGTGATTAGAGGAAAATAAGAGTAATTAGGCCATCCATAAGAGTTAGAATTAATATTTGCCAAAGTAATTCCTGCTGAAATATCTTAATGCACCTGTACCACCAAACTGTGTCATTTGACTTTACTCGATTCAGATCTTTATTTAGATAAAAGCAGCTTTACACTTTTTCATTCTTCATGACCTTTATATCTCATTTGGTCTGAAAATTGACTACTGCTCAGCATATTTCTTCTGTACTAAAAGCTATGACTCTGCACGGCTCATATTTAAAGGGTGCCAAAGAGCTATTTCCTGGGAAGCAGGAAAAAGGGTTGCCAATCAAACTGCTTACTGGCTGCTTTTACTATAGCAGTTGATTGGGAAATTGCCAAATATTTTTGTAGATGACTTGTCTGCAAGTTTGTGGGGTAAAATGGGGAGAAATTTACAGGTAAAACTGTGTTTGTCTGGGGGGGTTCTTTTTTCATCTAGATTTTAAAATATTGATTTACAGAATAAGGAACAAAAGACTTAATTTATTTACACAGAAGTGATTTTTTAACTAAGAACCACATTTTTTACAAGAAGGTAGTGTGCATGGACTCAGTGTACTTTAACCCAAAACCTGGGATCTAAGATCACATCATTTTTGTAGGTTAGTCTTCCACATAATCATTGATCCAGAAGATGCTGTAGGAAGCTTCCTCTAAGAACAGAAGTTACTGTTAGAAATGGTTTTCATGTTTTTTTTCTGTTTGGTTTTTTTTTTTTTTTTTTTTTTTTTTTTTTTTNTTTTTTTTGGTAAAACACCGAATCATTAAAGCCAAAGCTTTTCTGCAGAAGTGTAGCAGTTGCAGTGAAATCTTCCCCATAAAGGTCATCCTGGATCTAGATAGAGTCTCTGCCTCCCCTCCATTCCCCCTAAAATAAGAGAGACACCCATTTTTGTGAAGAAAGAGAGGCTCATGCTGCAGAGCAACAGAGTCTGCTATTTAGGACGCTGACCTGGATTGATGTCCCTGATCAGGCTGATACAAAAGACACTTGAATCTGGCTCTCTCAATTTTCAAATGCATGCCCTAATTACAAGGCTGTTCTGCAGTCAGAATCACCCTTTTCCTTCGGAGAAAATGTCTGATTTCCATTACGGATTTGCAATGCAAACGTTTTTCACGACACTGAAGTGGAATGATGTGTTGTTTCTCAGTCAATAGCAAGAAAAAAAAAGCTCAAATATGACAGAAAAGTTGAGAACAGAATTACTTGATTATCTTTTCTACTGAGAGATTAAGATGAGCTACAAAATCTTTCATTGTTAAATAATAGCCCATTAGGAGTTTATTATTTATTACTCCGGTTCAGCATTTTAATTTAGGACCATTAAGATACTTTAATGTTTTGAACTTCTGTTTCTTGCAATAAATCAGTTAGCATCTTGAAGAGATAGGAAATGAGAATTAGAACATCTGACATGTTTTGAATATTTGAATATAGCTAAAATGAATATAGCTAAAATAAAAATGAGGAAATGAACCAGCATGCACACCTCTGGTGAAGGCTGGGGGAGGGGATTACAGGTCATTGATGTAGTTGGATGGGCTTTGAAAGTGGTGCGTTTTTCAAATGTTAATTTGAAATATTACCTGAGAAAGATCTAAGCAAAGCAACCAGCTATTCCTAAACCTCAATTTATGGCAAAGTAGCAAAACATCTCATGTGGTCTGGCATGGGAGTGAGGGAAGACAACCTTGTGGCTAGCCAATACAGCGCTAAAAGTCAGGAAGTATTGGTGCTGCTTTCCACTCGATATGCATCTGGTCCATGAGAGTTTTATCCTGAGCCATTTGCTGGCAGTGAGAGACTTGCCTTTGACTTCAGTGACAGTGCTATTGTCTAATAAAAATTTTAAAAGCAAACTTAGAAGTGTCAAACCAGGGTTCAAGTGGAATTTTAGTGGTACACGGAACTCATTCTGGGTCATATGAAGCATGTGATTTATATTTCCAACAGCCACAATTCATCAGTCATATAAAGGGCCAAAGTTAAGCAGCGTTAGTTTGAATTGTAAATGTTTGTGAATGAATTCTATGCAGTCACATTTTAATAACTTATTAGTGGTTATCATGAAATCATAATTTCTAAGGACATTCTGTAAACAGAAGGAGATTGAACTATTTGGCTAAATTATTTAATTATTTTCTCAGCTTCGTGAAAATTGCATTCTGTGATGTTTTATGAGTGATCATAGATGCAAAAATACTTGTTCATTGTTGTTCAGTTGATTTATTTTCAGATGGTGTCTGTATAGTAAGATACTCAGAAGTTTTGGGGGTTCTTAATTCATTTAGAATTTTGCATTTCATTATTATCTCCCATATAAATGATGAAAACAGTTGCTAAATCTATGTCGATAGCAGTAATTTCCTAGAGAGGTTTGGGTTTTCCTACAAGCAGAAAATTAGAACCTAACTGAGGGCACGAAGGGTTTGCTACGTTAATTTAGGCTGATCTCTGAATAGCACCAATTATAAGACTTCCCAGAAGTAATTCCTGCTATAAGTATGGCAGCTGTAACCTGCCACAGAGCACATCTTTTATAACAAGCATCCACCTTGATTTAAAAAAACAAAAACAAAAAAGCAAAAAACTTGAGATTAGATAATTAGCCTTTTAAACAATAAACTCTCGCTTATTTTCTACATATAAAATGTATATTTTAGAACTGAGTTTTGTGGTGTCAGCTCCTAGCTGCTGGATGTTGTTATGCTTTTTTTACAATACCCACATGTCATTTTATTATTATTTGCTGAATACTAGGCAAGATAGAACTGACTCCATTCAGAAAATTTAAGGGGAAGAAACTGACTGGTCATCTACAGAAACTTTCTCTGATACAAGTGCACCTATTTAATTCTCTTTGTGTATCTCCAGTTCTATATTCTACCTCTTATCCATTCCATTATTTCTGAGAGAGAAATAAGTTTAAACGAGGGTTGTTTTTAACTAGTATGGGAAAGATGGGACATCAGTCATTGGTTTTTCTTTTGAGTTCAGTAGGATGTGGTGAAGGATTTTGTATTAAAGATAGCATCTATGTGTTTGAAGTTATCATGTCTCCAGACTGATTTGCAAGCAGACATGAGACCTGTGAGTGCTTGTTTTTGCACCAATTAATAGTCCTGACAAAGCAACGTTTATTAGCGTATACTAATGGCAATAGCTGTCACTGGGAAATTAAGCAATGCAGGTCTTACTGGATGTTTCATACTAGTCCCTTACTCCTTTTATCAGTGAACAAGTTACTTCCTGTGTTTTCTTTGTTGCTAGATACAGAGGGAGGGTCTGACATCACTTATAAAGAACATTTTTTTCCTTGATAGATCTATGTTTTGAAATTTATTTTGCTAACATTCCTTCTAATCAGGTTACAGTTCTGTGTTCCTGAAGAATCTGTCATATCTAAATATGACAACAACCAAATTACAGAGATAAAATGCATGTGTATTAGTATGTGTACTCTTTGTATGTTTATATATTATTTCCATAATATATTTAAATCCCTGTTTCTCTTCTATTGGAAAGTTAGGTGCCCAGAGTTAAGACTCATGAAATATAAATTTATAGGTGGAAATAAGAAAAATATCCCCGCCAGACCCTAGTAATATATAGGATATTTGTTTACATCATGTTTTAGGTGGTTTTAGTCATTTATTTTTATGAAGATGAAATGTTAAGCTGAAAAAATGAGTGCAGACAGGACCTCAGCAGCTACTGAGGCTAATCAAAAGCTCCATATTTAACTTCATCTTAACTGAAATATTTTGCAATAAATATTTTGCTACATCTTCAATTGTATATTGTTCCACCCTTCTTCTTGCACCCCAGAGCTAGAGAGCTGTATGCTGGAAAACATATACTAATGGTGCATTTGATGGGCATTAGCAGCAGAATAGTTTCCTCAGGAGTTTTTATACTTTTTTTTACTATCGAGTTAGCTTTGAGAGAGTGTTTCCCTGACAGCTTCTCTAGGAACTTGATTGTCATTCCCTAGCAGAAAAACTTCTGCTTGCATGGCATTTTTAATGGAGAATTTTGCTTATCTCCTTATATTTATGCAAAAAATGTAATAAAGTTCCCAAAAAATAGAAATTAGGTAGTAGTTGTACATTTTAAGGTAATGGCATTTTAATTGCAAAATTACTGAGCAATTCTTGTAAATTAAGTTCTGTATCACACATAACTGTAAAGTGAATTAATTTATCATGATTAATGTTACAGTGAAAATCACATGAATTAATGATGACTGGACACTTACTTTAGAATGTTTCCAAACTAAGGTAATATTGTTGTGCCTATTAACTAAATCTGAATTACACTGGAACTTCTAAAGGAGAGTAGGCTCATTAACAAGTGACTGAAAACCAAATGAATTAGATATTAGATGTCTGGCCAAATGAGCAGCAAATCAATTTATAGAGAAAGGTCATTTTAAAAAGTCAGTTACTGCTTTCAGGCCTCATCAGCAACATGTATCACAGGTGTCTTGCTGAACTATTGCATTAAATATTTTACATGCATGATATTGCTGCATTAGAGATGGATGAGCACTTTCTTTTTCTGACAGGAGGAGGCCCTGCTGCTCATCTCTTTTCACTCCTGCTGAGATGGCCAGGGAAGTCTTCCTGACTCTAACGTCACAAAGTCTTCTCTTGAAGATCGTGTAACAATGCTCTGCATCTGCATGATAGCGCAGATGCATAGCATGTGGTATTAAACATAGTCTTAACACTGTGAAGTAACAGAGAAAGTTATTCCCAGCACAGCAGAAGACATTTTCTGACTCAAACTTATGAAACCCAATAAGTGAAAGATTCGGTACTGTGAAGCATTTTTCACCAGAAAACATGAAATTCTGCACAAGCTGGCATGTCCTATATTTTCAGCTAAGAGTGTAGCAGTTAGTAAATAGAAGTAAGTCTTTGTTCCAACCAACTCCTCTGGTGAACTAAAGCTCCTCCCTAAACACATTAAAATATGGATCAGGGTGAAACAGTATTTTGCATTTCCTAATTGGAAAAAAGAATAAGCGAGTTAATGTTTTCCGTGGTAGGGATTTTCCATGAACCACTGGCTCTGTTTTGAAGGAGATTAGAATTTGAACTACTAAACAAATGGTCATACTTCCCTTGTATAAACTGCGTCAAATCCAAGAATGGGGTTACCTCACTCAGAGCATTCACTAGTGAGGATGGGCATAGGTTCAGGGCACACAGCTTACCAATTAACTTCCTTGGCTACTGATCCGTGGCAGTCAAATTTTCTCTGCTGCGTAATAAATTCAAACTAGATTGTATTGATCATATTGACCAAAAAAGGCAGCTGAGGATGAATAAGGCAAAGCAATGCCACAAGACTATCTGCTTTCTTCCTAAACTTCTGTTTTCCTGTAATAATGGCAGTAGTTGATAGAGGTTGAGGTATGTAAAAGCCCTTGCTTCTTATTTCAGTGGAGTAACTAAAGGATCTCCTTGAAAACAGGGTATCTTTTGTGAGCCAGTCTTTTCTTTTTTGTCTTGGAGGGACTGGGGAGGGTCAGAGAAATTTTGTAAATATCTATTCTAGTATAGGAAAGAAAGATAACTTTGAGAAAGATTCATGTTTAGAACTATGTTTTCTGTAATGTACAACATATTCACCTGTAGTAGTCCAAAATTTAAGCAACTAATTTAATTAGTGTATTTTTAGATGTTTTTTCTAAGGTCAGACTGCTTCTTAAGTCACATAACAGGACACATCTTCACCGGTGGATTGTGTAAATAGTTACTAGCAAAAAAGAGGATCTGAAGAATCAGTGTTCATGAGCCTAGGGCTATCATAAGGTGGGAAGGCAGGTTACCCTTTCTGTCCTAAGACAAGACTTGTTATTCTGACTGTTATATATGACTGGGTCACTCCTGAGAGCTAATTTTAGGTCATTTCAACCTAGTCTTAAAGACCTTTAATGATTTGAGAAAGTTAAGGGTGGGCAGCAAAAGGATGTCAAGACCTCCCTAGTTGAACTATTGCAGTGTTTTGTTATGTTTACCATTAGAAAGCTATTTCTGATGACTCCTCTGAGTCTTCTTGCCTGTGATTTGAACTCTTGACTTCTTTTTCTGTCCACCATGGACATAGAAAACAGATTACTTCTTTTCTCTGCAACAGCCTTCTGGTATGTGAAGCCTGTGATCATCCTTTCCTTACATTTTCTTTTTAGACTGAACAGTTTCTTTTTCCTCATATAGTCATCTCTCAGTGAGAGTTGACTCAAGTATGAGTTACCTTCCCTTCTCATGATCATTCTTCTGGAGCATGGCTTCCATTCTCTGTCTCTAAAGTCTCTACAATATGAAGAAAAGCAAGTTATTGGTTAAAAATCACAGCAGCACAGAATGGTTGAGTTTGGAAGGGACCTCTGGAGATCATCTAGTCCAACTCCCCTGCTCAGGCAGGATCACCTAGAGCACGTTGCCCAGAACGGTGTCCAGATGGCTTTTGAATATCTCCAGGGATGGAGACTCCACAACCTCTCTGGGCAACCTGTTCCACTTCAGTCACCTTCACAGTAAAGAAGTTTTTCTTTAAGTTCAGATGAAACTTCCTGTGTTTCAGTTTGTGCCTGTTGTCTCTCGTCCTGTCACTGGGCAGTCTGGCCCCATCCTCTTTACACCCTACTTTCAGATATTAATACACATTGATAAGATCCCCTCTCAGTCTTCTCTTCTCCAGGCTAAACAGGCCCAGCTCTCTCAGCCATTCCTCACAGGAGAGATGCTCCAGTCCCTTAATCATTTTAGTAGCCCTTTCCTGAACTTGCTCCAGTAGTGCCACATCCTTCTTGTACTGGGGAGCCCAGAACTGGACACAGTACTCCAGATGTGGCCTCCACAGGGCTGAGTAGAGGGGGAGGATCACCTCCCTCGACCTGCTGGCAACACTCTTCCTAATGCAACCCCAGGATACCATTGGCCTTCTTGGCCACAAGGGCACATTGCTGGCTCATGCTTGACTTGGTGTCCACCAGCACTCCCAGGTCCTTCTCTGCAGAGCTGCTTTCCAGCAGGTCAACCCCCAACCTGTACTGGTGCATGGGGTTATTCCTCCTTAGGTGCAGGACTCCGCACTTCCCTCTGTTGAACTTCATGAGGTTCYTCCCCGCCCACCTCTCCAGCCTGTCCAGGTCCCTCTGAATGGCAGCATAACTATCTGGTGTATCAGCCGCTCCTCCCTGTTTTGTATCATCAGCAAACTTGCTGAGAGTGCACTCTGACCCATTGTCCAGGTCACTGATGAATAAATTGAAAAGTATTGGACACAGTGTTGACGCTTGGGATATGCTACTAGGTACTGATCTCAGTAACTCAGGCTCTACTTCAGGAATTTTCAAGAAACGACCATGTATTAAGACAATATCCTGTTAGCTTATGATTGGACAAGGTGTGATGAGGTAGACTTCTTCTTCTTTTGGTCAGCCAAGAGCTTTGGAAAACTGTGGTTTGAAAATGACAGTCAATCTGCTTTTAATTTATGGAGCTATTTTCTTCTAGCCTGTCAATCAACCAGTATTCTCCATAGTGGGGAAATGGAGTTATTTTGTTAATGGTGCTCCCTAACCTCTCCAGCTTCCTCAAGGGCTTGATCCGTCCTTGCCCTTTAGAAGCAGATTGTATGCTCTCAAACTTTGTTTTCACACATGGAACCTAACTGCAAAAAGTTCACAAATTAGCAGTTTACAGACTTTTGGCATGCTGTTTATGCTGTTGTAATCAGAAGAATGGATCGTTACCCTAGCAGCTTGCTTATGAGTTCAACCAGACATATCTAGTCTGAGCCCAAGAATGATCAGTCCTGTGTGTATAACTCATATGAGGTTACTCAGATCTCTTAAAACTATTTTAAAATATCATTTTAAATATCATTAGCATTCACTAATAAAAATTGAATATATATTTCAAAGTCTACGTGTACACTTTACCCACAATGGCCTTAAAATGAGCCTCATACTAGAATTCACCAGTGAATAATTACAGTTCTGATGCCAGGTTTTAATACTATATTTTTGTTTGGCAAAGAAGGTCTATGAACTGAAAGGTCCTGGTTCAGATCTCTGGTCTGCTAGATCAAAGAGTATGCTGTTAAGTTTTGACCCTTAATCGCTTCAAATGGAGGCAGAGAGAAAATTGTCCAGTCCTTGAACCTTCAGCTCTACAGATACACTCTCTCTGAGAGTATGCAACTAACAAATCCTTTCAAGTAGATCCAAAAAATATGTTCAGTTGGAAACATATTTGTATGAAATAAAAATTCATTCAGTAATGGTTATTTCATTTGAATGTGGCAGTTACTTGGATCAGTTGTTTTTATACTAAGGTTGCTGGCCTTATTTGCTTAATTAAAAAAAATCTTAAAACTCAGATCTCCAGATTTTATTTTTTTTGTTGTTAAATAAAAATATTTTCCAGATATTGTTCAACAATAGGAACTGTGCTAATTAGAGTTTGTATTCTTAGTCTTTTTTAATATCTCCTGAGCTCTGTTGACCTTGAGCAGCCAGAAAAGCAAAGGGCAAAAACTGATACTTGCCATTGCAAGTTGATCATTATAGTTTATGTAAGTATAATCAAATATATTTGCTCCTACCATATTGTTTCCTCTTGCTCCTTGATCTGTAAAAAGCCGCCACTTTCTGATTTTCCCGACAAATTTCATCCATCATCACCAATTTACAATAAGTTTTCAGCTTCAGAATGTTTAAAGGTCTGTGGAAACTAAGTACAAGTACAGGGGAGTTCTAGCACAACTTAGATCAGAACACATGCACCTATCTATACAAGATATGTTGTATTTCTAAAGAGAAAGGGTAACCTGAATTTCTTTCCACAAGATTATTGGAACCTCTCGCCCTTTATCGTGATGGCAATTTTTCTGTGCTGTTTCAGACACTAGCTCTGGTCTATAATTAGTTACCACACTGCAGCTGCAGCAGTGGATGTGCACTTTCAACACGCAGGTGTAGGTGGACAGCTCAGTCAATAACGGGCGCTTGTTTCTAGTGCTGGGCTCTCCAGCACAGGGATGGGTCACTCTTGTCAAGCAGGTGAATCACAGAGAGAACAGCCTGCCGTGATAGATACAGACTTGGACATCTGCTCCTTCTCATTAATCAGTATCAGGGACTGACAGGAAAATTTGTGACAGGCCAGTGTAGGTTTATGTTTGAGCAAAGGTGAAAGTGAGTTCTGCAGCCTGAAATATGCTGACTTGGTTTTAGCCAGAGAGAAATACACCAAATTCTTTGATAGATGAAGGAAAAGAAAATACAGGGGTGTCTTCAAATGCTTCCAGCTTCAAGGTTGTTCAGCAGCTTCTAATAGCACTGTTGTGTTGCTCCCCAAAGCAAATATCGGTGTTGCCTAGGGAACAGAGGTTTGAAACTCTGCTCTCCAGCTTATAATGTGGATTTCTGCAGTCATTTCCAGTCAGCTTTTCTTATATGCCAGAAGTTTCTTGTAGTTATTTTCTTACACTGCATTATATAAGGCATATTTATTTGGTGCATTTTAAAGGAAAAAACAATGAAAATAAGCATGATGCAGTATGGACTCCTCAGAGTCCACAGATACCAAAGCTTTGAGAGTTTTCTCTCCTTTGTGTGATTGTCCATATACATATTTGGGGAGGAGGGTGTTCATATTTATAATCTCTTCAGGTGGAATCTTTTTAGCTTAACTGGTTTCCATTGAAAAGATACTCATATTTTTCTCCCATTACTACAAATTACAAATGGTATAAAAAAAGGATGACTCTGTGGGACTGTTTTTTCTTTTTCTTCTTTTTTTTCTTTTTTTACCTTTTTTTTTTCTTTAACTGGGAGTGGGTTATTTAGGTTGAAGTTTTCTGGGCTGACTTCAGCATAACATTTATTGTTTTTGTGGGGTTGACAAGTTTCTTATGGCATTCCAGCTAAGCATACTAAATTTAAAGTCATGAGTAGCCTTCGAGGTTTCTCTCATATAGGTATAGTCCCACCAGGGGTGGGGGGAATCTTGTTTTTTTAACTTTGGCTGATGAGAGTGCACAGTCTGCAGTGCTGTTTCTGTGAGATATTGGGAAGCAAATAAAGGGAAAGGATTGTCCAAGCAGGAAGCAGCTTCAAAGATTTTTGCTTGAAAGATCTATTTCCTTAGTCTCAGATTCAAATTTTTTGTTCTCTTTGTTACCCCTAAACCCAGGTTTCTCCGGCTTCAGATCTGCATATCTACCACTAGTGAGTTGTTTATAACTGTGGGGTCTCCAATGCCAAGCCTGTGCCCCATCTCTTATAATCCATGATAATCCCTTGTTCCATATGACTTCACATCCAGGAAGGTAGCAGTTTTTTCTCCAGCCATAAGGATGCAGTTTGCTCTTCTATCAAATTTCTTGTTCACTTCATGCTGCTTATACCAGGTACCCCAAGTCTTCCCCAGCCACAGGGGCTCTGGTGACTCCGTGCTGACTTTGGTCCCACCCACAGACAACATATGTGGGAAAAAGAAAGCATTTGTAGCCAAAGGCAGCTAGAGTCTCAAGCTTTTCATTGATGCTTACCTCACCCAGACTAATGGCGGCTGTTGTGACTTGGAGTGAACTCCAAAACCACCATTCTATAGCTCCAAGTAAGCCACTATTTGACTGGAGCCTCCTTGCCAGTGTTTAGTTCTCCCATCTCTTGATAACAATAGCAGGCAATAGTGATTCCTTTCCTAGGAGTCCTTCAGGGCAAAGTCACCAACTCATGGGGAGCCCTACATCTGACATCTAGCCGACACTGCAACCTTGAATGTGGGAGCTGTTTTGTGCCTTGGCCATCTTCAAACTAACAACCTAATTCTTCAGATCTCCTTCTCTTCCTCTTCCACAGTTGAAAAGTCGATCTTATTTGACTAAAGAGCCTGACACCTGCAGTCCCTTAGAGTACCCATCACGCAAATGTTACTCAAAACCTTGTTTATGGTCAAAAAAAGGAAACATACCTTGTTTGTGAAGCCAAGAATCTGTTCTTAGTATAACTGAAATCTCAATAATCTAATTAACGAATTGCTATTAGTCCAGATTTAATTGTTTCCAAAAAAGAAAATAAGTGATGAAATGAATGATATACAGAAAGCATCAATAATACAGTTAAAATTGTTACACATATGCACACTTCCTAGTTCCTACCCTTTTTTCTGGTATTATGCTCATCCTTGCACTGCTCCTCTGGGTCAGTGCATTGACAATACATGATTTGAAGCTGTCAAAAGTACAGCTCTCTTTGGTTCAGCTTCTGTCCTCATTAGCTACTGGAGAGCATTTGGTGTACACTTGGAGTTGTTTCCAGTTCAGCTTCCTCCAGAAGGGACCTGGTTAGTATAAGCTAAAACTGTATGTCAACTGAGCCAGTACATGGTAAGTGGGGACAGTCGGGGGATTCACTTTAAAACCTTACTATTGTGCTGAATGTAGCTGCAGCCAGATACACTGTGCTGTAATTTCAATGGACTGAAGTTAGTAAGATAAGAAGGCCTAAAATTTACAGCAGAAACAAATGTGGGGTTTCTTTTTCAACTTCCTAATATTTGGTCGCTTGAACTCTTTTTCTGAAGGGGGATAGGATAGAGAAGAGGTCAGATGATGTTGTCTGAAGCACTCTAAGCAGCATCTTGTGCTGTCTCTGTACAAAGCATTCACATTACCTTCACAGTTAAGTCCAAAAAAATCTTTACTTGCTTCAAGCTTACCACATCCTAATAGGTCTTTTGTCAGAAAAGCCCACACTCAGCTGATTAGCAACCCATTTTTACTGCCATTATCCATGCTTCTTCAGCATCTGGCTAAGTGTTGTACTCCAGATTGTGGCTGTTCTGTAAAGTAGTTTTATCAACTTGATATTGGTGTCTTAAGTCATGCTTATAATCCTCACTACTTCTTGCCAGTAGGGTAGTTCTGGGAAAGAGGCTGTCTCTCATTTACTTTTTGTATGTCCTTAATACATGTTGAACCACAGATGCCAGGACCATCATTTTGTTTGCTCCTATAGTCTAGCTAAATGCGTTGTCAACCTCAGATAGAAAATAATTTTGTGTATTATTTAGTGAAAAGGTTTTATTCCTCAGTAAGTGGTCTTCATGAATTACCATAGCCAGCAAATAACTTTCTTTTGTAGGGAATCTTCTGCAGAGGCAGAACACTGCCCAAAGTTTAATTTCAGAACAAAAATTTTCCAGAACTTCTGCATATCGGTTCTACATTGTTGATTTAGGTTTATCTTTTTAATGCAAAAAAGAATATTTTAAAGGCATTGTTTAAATTCTAAACATTTTTTTATCCCAAGAAAGCAATATTCTGATTTTCTGAATTCTCTGAATATATAGCCTTTATTATTTCTATTTACTATAATTAATCTCTCTTTTGTTCTAGTTTAAAGAGTTTTCTCTTTGCTTTTCTAAAGAAGATAGAGTACTCTGCAATGCAAGTAGTAAAATATCCATCTGCTCGTTAGTATTTCCAAACTGCCCAGTAATGCTTTCTCATTTCTCAACTGTCCATTCTTGGAAACAGATCTACAAATGACAGTACAGCAGCAAAAATGTGATTGAAGTCACGCTACTTAGAGAATGTATCTCAGTCTATCAGAGAGATGTGTCTGAACAGTCCAAACACTAAACAACTGCCAATTGAGACACTGATCGGCATAGATAGCGATGATTTCTGGCCAACCTGCTTTCTGACAGCTGAAAACTAGTTTTCTTCTCTTGATTCTATTGCCTTACTTGTTGTCTTGCTTACTGAACTTTGGGCTGTACATAACAGCTGACAGGTGTTTTCCCAGAGGTGATACAAATGCCCCAGCTCAGCCATTATCTGACAGTTTTCAGGTCGCCCCGTACCAAGCAAGTGATAGATAGGCTATAAGACAAGTAGGCAAACAGTTACACTTGGCACAATTGCGTGCTTCCTAGAAACAGTCAGTCTCACAACTGTGGTCTGCCTGACATTATCCAACTATTTGCAAAGTACATTCAGGAAGTTCAGACAGGGAATAGGGTTGACTGACAAAAGCTAAGCAAAAAAGGCTAGATGTCTGACTTTATGTGGCAGTTCTGTAAGAGACTGGCAGATGAAGTGAAGTCTAGAATGCAGAATGACAAAAGAGTGATGAGTGGCAGCAAGCAGTACAGTGGTAGTGCTACAAATGGTTATTTTTAAAAATTTTACATCAGCTTTAATCGGTACAGCTATTAAAATCAGCCATTAAATTAACTGCTTTTATTAGCATTACTGAATTTTAATTCAAGCATAAGGACTTTTTGGATTGTTCCAGAATAGGACCTGTACAGCTGGTTCTTTTCCTACTGAAGTTTCTGAAGCCTTTCTTAAACTGAGGTAGGGTGATTTCAACAGCATTTTAGTATTAGGAGGAAAATGCATTAGAGGGTCACATTTTAGAACAGTAATGTAGGAAAATGCACAGGGACTGTGATATATATTCACAAGCCTCTCTGCACAGTCTCCTGTAGCATACATGTATATCCAAACTGCTGAGATCTGGGCTGGATAAGTGAACCATAAGGTGGGTGGAAAATTGCCTGGACTGCCGAACTCAAATGGTTGTGAACAGTGGCAAAAAGCCTAATTGGTCCGAGGTTACTAGTGGTGTACTTCAGGGCTAAATAGTGTTAATGTTTTTATTTTTGATCAGGATGATGAGATGGAGAGCACTCTCAGCAAGCTTGCAGATGATACCACACTGGCTATTTGGGGTGGCTAATACATTAGAGGGCAGGGCTGCTGTTCAGAGGCACCTGGACAGCATGGAGAAATGGGCTGACAGGAACTTCATGAAGTTCAACAAAAGTGAAAGTGAAGTCCTGTGTATAGGGTGAAACAACCCCATGCAACAGTACAGGCCAGAGCCTGTGGCTAGAGAGCCACTTCCTGAGACAAGCCCTGGGGATCCTTGTGAACAAGTTGAACATGAGGCAGCAGTGTGCCCTCATGACAAAGAAAGGCAGTGGCATACTGGCATACTGGGTTGCATTAGAAAAAGTGTAATGAGCAGGTTGAAAGAGCTGATTTTTCCTTCTATTTGGCATTTATGAGATGACATCTGGAGTACAGTGTCCAGTTTGTGGCTCCCTGGCAGAAGAAAGGTATTAATGTAATGGAGCAAGTCCAGTGAAGGACAACCAAGAAATGCAGGGGACTGGAGCACATAGTGTATAAAGACAGACTGAGAAAGCTGGGTTTCTTCAGCCTTAAGGAGAGAAGGCTCTGGGGAGACCTTATTCAGCCAGCTAGTGTGAGGGTATAGAGAAGACAGAACAAGACTATTCTCAGAGGTGCACGCAAAGGAGAGACAATGGACACAAGCAGCAACCAACATAAGAAATTGCAACCAGATATAAGAAAAAAAAAATCACCAAGAGAGTGGTCAAACCCTGGAATAGGTTCCCCAGAGAGTTCTGAAATCTCCATCATTGGAAATATTAAAAATTTGATTGAAAAAGGCCCTGAGCAACCTAAACTAGTTGGTCTTTCTTCGAGTTGGGGATAGGACTAGATGAAATCGAGAGGTTCCTTCTAACATACATTAGTTTATGATTCTATACAACTGTGGAGAGTACTAATAAAAAAAAAAAAAAGGAAGCTTGTTGTTTAGGAGCAAGGAGAATATTCTTTCAAAGGTAAAGGACATTTTCTTCTTTGAATTAGTCTCTAAAGCAAATACAATTTACAGCTTCCAGAACTTTTGAGTTTTTTCCAGTGGGGCAAAGAGTTGCTTTTATTTTCATGAGGATGTCTACAGTTAAGAGACATACATATAAGAAGCAGAAGATCAGTGCTGTAATAACAGCAGACATCCTCAGTCTAAGGTGCAAGTAATATTAAAAATTTAGAGTTCTGGTTATTATTTTTCCTTAGTACAGGATAGTGTTAGGGAAAAGGAGGGAAGATCTGCCCAACAGATACATTGCTCTTCAGTGAAGAGCACGCACTTTAAAAAAGCTTATCACTGAACTGCAGCTACCTAAGAGCTTGCCATGGGACAAGCCTCCTGCTTTCATGCTGCTTGGAAGTGTATTTGGGATGGGGAGAGAGTGATCAGAGTCTCTGGCAAATTTCTCCTTATCATTGGGAGCAGGATAACAACAACACAGAGATTTTTAATTGGCATGATCAACCTTGAAATGGTAATCTGTTTTCCTCTTCATTTTAATAGACAAAACAGTGGAATGACTTTGTCTAAGTGTTGTATGTGCATAGGCATACACATTTTGGCATAACAAGTATGTATAGACACTTGAAAATAATTTAATGTTTATCAGTGGTATTTCATGGCTGTAAGGTAAATTATTGCACTGGTTCTTAGAGGCTTTAAACATAAGTGTCAGTATCAGTGTCATCAGCTCTGAAAATCAGGACACAAATGCCCTTTCATCCTTATTTTATTGTGAGGTTTTAATTTTTATCCACACTGCTATAGCCACTGCTTTAGTATTATTTTCAATGATTTTCATATAATTTATTGAGCTGTCTTTTAAGTTGACTGTGCATATTAAGCATCAATATAAGAGAGGAAGTCAAAATTAGAAAAAGAAATTCACGCATTCATGATTAATGATTTAGAGATTTGATCCTTAGATGAATAACCTTTACTCATTTTAATAATCGCATGAAATTCAGGAACTTTAACTAGGAGAAGGAGTGGTTATATCTAACCTTGAAAAGATGGTATCCTAAAAACTAAGATAAGACACACCCTGAAGAGAAATAAGTCTAAGTAGAATTTCAAAATTGCAGTAAGGTTTCTGGGATGAAGAACAAAAATACTTTACCTAATACAGTGGAGACTCAGCTCACTACTGAACTTTTAGACAAGAGCAAAGGATTCAACTGGATATCATCCCCCCTGCCCCCAAATCAGCATTTACAATCGGAATTGAATTGAATTACAATTGGAATTGAAAATGAATTTTCTGAGAATGCACAAATTTACCTGTTAATTAGGTTGTTTGTAATTAATTTTAAATGTGATTTTGAGAAATTTAGCTTTGTTTTTAGACCTTTCATTATCTTGTAATGGATTAACTAAAGCTCTTTAAACTCCCATGGAGTTGAAATTCTATATAGTGAAAGTGGAGGTTTATAATTAAGCTAACTACTAATCATCTCTGCATCTAACTAAAGATAGAAATGGTCTGCATTATTGGCTTGTTTCTAAATTGTTACATTAGAGGTAGCCTAATCCAAGCATTAATCTCCTTGCAGGACAGTTTTCATATTGTCCCTAATACAACATATGTATACAGAGAGTCAGATCCAACAGAGAAGTATCTATTTTTCAAAAAGAAGTAAGATTTTTAACTGAATGTTTAATGAGCTCCAAATAACACCATGCTGAATAGGTTTACTGGAGTTGTTTCTAGTCTGCATGCTGGATATTTGTGCTGAAAGAGAATTTATCTGCTTTGGGGGAGGAAGGAAAGGGGAGGAGTTAAAAAATTAAACACTGTATATCTTAATTTTAATTTAAACTAAGATCTTAAACTTAAGTATGTTTCTGAATATGTCCCAAATTCTTTTTAGCATACAGTATTTTGCATCATAAGCTGATGGAAAAAGGAAGGAAATCCCAGCACCCTACACTACCCATATTAAAAAAAAAAAAAATCTGCTTCTTTTTTAGAAGGTAATGGCAATATTTAAGAAAGTGCATCAGTCATTAACTTAACAGCTCCTTTTAGAGATAATGCTACAGTAACAGACTGGGTACTCTGAGACTCAAGTAAGAAATAAAACTTGTGTTGGTAGATATTAAATCACAAAACTATGAAACAAATTTAACTTCCATACATTACAACAATCTTAGAATGTAGAATATAATCTCAGCTGAGAGTTGACAAAGTGTATAGGACTCAGTGTTGTAGAGTGTCTCAAACCCTGGCCAAAGGCGAAATGCATTTATTGTAATTGTCATTTCCCTAGGGTCAACCAAGAAAGACTCTTCTGTCATAGTAATATTGATAAGGAAAATGTTTTATTTGAGTCTTTGTATTTAAATATTTTTCAGTTTAGTGAACTGATGTTTATAGACTAAAAAGATCTTTATAAAAATTTGATTTTACTCATTTTTCTGCATATGTTACTTTCTCATTTTAGTTTGGTCAGATTAGAAGATACTTTTAATTAAGATGAAAATCAAGAAGATGGAGTACATCGGGAAGATTTAAAGGGGGGGAGGAAGGTTGTGGCAGGATTCTGTAATGTTAATGACTTGGGCAAACTCATCCTTCTCTGAAATTCAGATCTTTTAGCAAGCTTCAGATGATTATGATATTACAAATATGCTGTTAATATATCATTAATTAATGATAAATCTAATTTAGGTTTTAAAAAAGATAAATTGAACATAGACCCTTATCAATGAATAGTCTTTAAGTCTTTTTTTTTTTTTTTGGTATTCAATGTTGGTTACAAAAATGTCTTCTATTTGAGAGATTTTTGTAAGTCTTGGTAAAACTTGATAAGTCTTGGTAAGACTTCCAAATAGGTTATGGCAATTGCAGAACATGAGCTAGTGCTGTTCTCTGAATAGTCTTGCAGAAAAATTAACTCCTGCTTCCACATTCTGGCCTTGCTTTCAGCACCTGGATACTTCTGCTGTCTTGTCTCTTCTGTGCACGGTGATCTGAGAAACCAGTTGTGCCCCAGAGGCAGGGCTGTGTGTTTGGAGTCTGGCCTTTTCTCACTGGCCTCAGGACTCTGCTCTCTTCATGTAGCATTCTGTAGAGTTTCTTCTCACATCAGTAATCTGTATCTTGCATTGTGTTGTCACCCTGTCTATAACTATTTTTGTGTGTTTAGGGCAGGCAATTAAAAAAATTATGCCAATTAATGCTCAACGTTATAGAAATAACATTTTAGGGAAACAGCATCTTAGAAATACATATGATGAGCATATTTCTTGCAGGAAGAACTCCCTACCTTGTGTCTGTCTTGGTGAGCAGAAAGCTGATATAATGGGAGTAAATGCTATATTGTTCTATTATTTTTGATTTTATATTATAAAATGGTTAAATAACTTTGCTAAAAAACCAACATCCTGAATTCAACCTAATTGTCAGCAATGCCTCTATAAGAAAACAGTTTCTGTATAATGCTTTCCCTTAGGGTGCATTGCACTTTACGACAGAAGATGCATGTCTATTCTGTACTGAGGAAAAGAGAAAAGACATGGTCATTTGTCTGTTGTTTTCTAATAAGTCAGTCTGCTTAGTAAAATAATGTCTCATCAATATTGTTTCAGTGTACCATTCTTTAGGCAGCACTTGCTGAATTATTATACAGGTATTTCACCTATTGACCCTTGATTCTAGGTCTGAAAGACCTCTGCTGTGACATATTTTAGATAGTACATTCACAATCTCATTCAAGTTAAACCCCAAAACTAGTGGAGAAAGACTGAAGCACAATATAGTAACTGCAGAAAAAGGATAGGAAAATATTGGCAGCCCTGGGATGTCACTGACATGGTAATACTATATGTCCATTTTAGCTGGAAAAATATGGAAGTAGTAGATTCTCACATTCCTGCTTCCTTTCCTCTTCACTGTTTTCATCTTCTCCATAAAGCAGTAGTTCAAAAAGCTGTTGGTGAGAGGTAAGAAGGGATCTGGACTTTGGGATAAGTGACTGAAGTCACAGGTTCAGGTACACAGACCCTGAAGTCAAGCTGCAAGATACAAGGCTTGTATTCTACAAACATGCTAACCATCCACCATGATCTTTTGACAAAAGTATTCAGTGCCAGCAAGTAGTCCTTTGATATCAAAGTTAGCTATCCATCATGCAAACACATGCAAACACATCTGCTCCCAGAGGTGGGAAGAGCCATCTCAGCCCAACCTCTGGTGAAAGCCATCTCCCTGCTTAATCTTCTCATAAGAGAATGCTCCAGCCACATCCTATCTGGAGCATTCTGGGCAAGAACTTTTTGAAGTTTGGTTGAGAGTAGCTGTACTGCCGCTGGACAGAACAACAGAGTGGTTGAGTCACCTCCTGGAGGGATAAAATGATCTTCAGCATACTATTTTCCTGTCTCCTATATGCCTTCTCTGAYAGGCGCAACAGAGGGTGTAAGGGAGATATTTCTGAGTCCATAACTGAAAGTTTTGAAAGATATGTTTATATTAAATTGAAAGAATTTGAAAGTGTTCTTGTACAACACATTCATTTGGGGATGTATTTGTGTCAAAATATCATTTCAAGCAGATCTTGCTGCAGCTAGGGTAGGGACCATTGAGAGCTTTCTGCCACATGGGAGACCCCYAGTTCACCCACTCCCTTGTAACTGCTAGCCCATATCAATGGCACAGCTGGCGAGAAAGGGATGCACTAGAAAATGTCACAATGAAGTTTAAGCTATCAGTCAATAGGAAAATGTCCAACTCTGTAAGAAGCAGCATTTACCATCTTGTAAGAGAGACTAATCATTCCCTCTTAACCAAAAAGCTGGAAGACATGAAGCAATCCTCAGAGAAAGGAGATGTTTAAAAAACTTGTAAATATATAAAGAATACTGAAGGCTTTGAGGTAGGTGTGCAGTTAACTTCAGTGAAACCAATCTGTGCAAGTCCTGTTATTACTGCAAAAGGATAAATAAATAAATAAAAGAAGAGGGAAGAGGGGAAAGGAGTTATTCATCATCAGCCATGCTTATTTCTAGTCTACAGTGCTAACTTGCCACTTTTTATTTTTGTTCTTAAAAGAACAAAAGAACATTGTGCAATGCTGGATAAAATGGAAGGAGACCAGGACATGGATATCTTGGCTTTTTTTCCCCAGATCTCAAGATCTACCAGGCTATGGCACACATTTTTGGTTCTAATGGGACACATTCTTGTGACTRGATCATTTATCTCTGGATTTCTCTTTTGGATCTCAAAGATGCGACAAATATGATAGGTGGTTTTCCAGCTTTTCTACATTCTTGCTTTCTCACCAGGTCCCCAATCCTTACGAAAATCACAAAGTTCCTTAAGTGTGGGTATCTGTCCTCTTTTTTCCCTTCTTCATAACTAAGCATGAGTTATCTATAGCCCTTCCCTGGGGCGAGGACTGTGGCTGACTTGCACAAACCACAGCCTTTGCTTCACTGGTTCCATTCAGCCATTGCATCTGTTCATCAGTTTACTATAGGTAGTAGAAATCAACTGTAAAAGTGAGGTGAGAAGGAAATATAACTTATCTCCTAGCTAGTAGGAGGATTTTTCTGTTGTTTAATTAATGTAAATATGTATGGTTTTAATAACATGGAACATTTTAATGAACATACTCATAGAAAAGATGATGTTTTGCATCTGTGTTGGAGACAAGATAATTACATTTATAGAAGTGCTACTCAAGTGTACTATGAAAATGCCAACAGAAAAAAAAAAAAAAGCTGTATGCTAGATTGCTGTTTAAATCATGTCCATTTTGATGAGAAGAGGGTCCAGTGGCCCTACTGTGATAATGTTACATGGAACACTTGTAATGTGAATGTTAAAGGGATTAAAACAACCATGGATGCATGCTGTGTGTCCTAAAAATATTTTAAAAGTGATATATTTGCATATTATACAGCTGGTTGCAAAGCCATCAATCATCATATTATCTGTACATTGAGGATGATAAATGGTTTTCATTCTAATGAAAGAATCTAGTCACACAGAGAAATGAAGAGGGCATGCATCATAAAAGCTTTGGCTCCAAAAACTGTAGATTATTATTAATAATATACATTTCTCTGTGGTTTTGAAACTTCTACTTTTCAGTTGTACACATGCCTTTCTACATTTGTGACTTTGGTAAAAGGTCAGGTCATTAATTTTTTTATTTTTAATAAAATAGCACTAGAAAAGCAGGAGAAGGTTAAATATTAAACAAATTGGAATCAGCTTATGTGAATTTCTCTAAATTACCCAGGACAGAACATTTATTTTTCATTCTTCATAAAATGGCAGCAGAAAAGCAGAAAAAGGTTAAAGATAGGAAGGTAGAAGCTGCTTACATGGGTATTTTGTTAACTATCCAACACAGCTTTCTAGTTAATTATGCACTGTTGTGCTCACTTGCTACATGAGAAAGTGTGCTATTTTTTATATATTAGTAAAAATATTATAAAATATAAACTATTTCGTATGTTAGTAGTTATAACAGATTATTACTATTGTCATTAGAAATTTCTCAAAGATTATGTATAAAGCCCATTTCAGGGATAAGACCCCACAGAGCCATGTGAAAGAATAAAAACCTAATTATCTAATGCAGTGGGTAGGGACTCTTGTGTGAAAACAGGCAGACTAACAGTGATGTGAAGACAGAGTAACAGTGTGTGAGCATACTGGCCAGCAGTGTGAGTGAGCAATTAAGAAAAAAAAAAAATCCAAAGAGAGTACTTCATAAAAGATATGTCTTGTTTCCAGATGTAGTTTGTGACTTTGTATCATACCTCAGCGTCTTTAATACTATACTAAATTCAGTAACTTATTAAAAAGAAAATAAACAATCTTAATAATATAAAGCCATAATGCACTAGCTATTGCAAAAGTTTTCTCTTGGTTGTAAGAAGCTTAAACAGTAGAGAACAGACCACAGTGTGTGTTTCATGTGCAGATAAATGAAGTTCTGTAAGTTTAACTTTGTAAATACAAATAAATTTTTAGGTTCCAGGAAGCTGTTTGAAAAGAAAATTTCTGAAGCTCTTGTTTGCTGCAATTAGGAAGTGATGCTGTGGCAATGATCTTTTATTCATTGTTGCCAGTCAGCTTTGTGCTGAATAGTATTTCTGACTGGAATATTTTAAATGTAAAATATCTGGAATAGTCAGATATAAATAGAACAGTTCATGTCTAGGAAGTGARTCCAGTTTTGAAACAGTGATGGTCTGGTATTTGATAAATTATCCAGTCTTTAAAGGAAAATGTTCAGTGGGATTGATGGATGATTCCTTCCCTAGGAAAGGTGAGACGAGTGAGAGAGAAGGCAGTTTCAAGCAGGACACAAGAGAGGGTGGGAGAAGGGGAAGGAGAGAAGGAGAAGGGTAGCCACCCGAAAGACTGTTTGTTAGGGGCAAGTGCTGGTGGCGATCAGCCTGTAGCCCTTTGGTGTGTCCTGTCATGAAAATTCAGGTGTGCCCCAGCACTGATCCACTTCCCAGGGGACCAGAGGATGCTGCTGTGTTGGACAAGGGGCATATTGGTGCACATTTTGGGTCAGAGGTTAGGGATGTCACTTGTGTCCTGAGATGGACAAGCAATAACATTTTCTGGGTAAGTCACTGCACTGCTTCGGCCAGAGCAAAGGGTCCCACTCCAGAAGGATGCCTTTAGCACAGTACTTCTAGTTACAGACGACAAACTAGATACCTTATGCTCATTGCGTAAGTGCTCATTGAATAATATATGCTCACTGAAGTACTCAAGTTACCTGCAATTTTCACCCCATCACAATATCTTCAGGACAAACCATGGGGATTGGATTCCAGTGTTTTTTTTCATTTCTAGAATAATCGCTTTTTCCAGAGGAAAAGGACTGAAGTATAAAGGTTAAAGTATGTGCCTTCGTCTCACCTTGATCTGGAATAAAAATGCAGGTGAGTGTGTACCTGGGCCTAGGCATCTGGACCGAGATGTGTGGACCAAACATAATCCGGGTTCTGGAGAACCTGGTAAGCTTAAAATACTTGCATTTTCAGCTGGAAACCTGTCTATTGGTCATAGCCTGTCAGAATTTTCATAACGTCTATTATGCAGTATCATATCCCAGCATCTTATCCCTGTCCCTTTTTCCCTGTCTCCTCCCACCCCCAACTCCTTGCTGCCTTTCAATATGTTTTCAAGTCTTCTGACATTTTAGACCTTTGCCTGCAATAAAGAAATACCTTTCAGTAAAGAGGAAATTGAAAAAAATATATATTCATATCAAATAAGCAGCTATTATCTGACCAGTATTATCTCTGAACAGAGATTTGCCTTTATGTTTTGAGGAAATGCACTTTAACTATTTGTCCATGTATGCATATTTTTAAAGATATATAGAATATAATTAATAAATAGAAATTTAATATCCCCTAGTTCCTGTCATAACTATCATAACTTCTTCAAAAACTATATATATTAAGCATAGGAGAATTAGATCCACACTTCACTAAATGTTCACCAATATCCTTATTCAGCTATGTGTCTTTCTGAGTAATTTCTTGCCTCCTTGGTTGTAATATTGCAGCTGCAAAACATTCATTAGTATCCTGATGCCTCGCTAATGTGCTACTTCCAAAATATAAGATGTTTCAATGTAGATGTTGCAGTACTTCTTTTTCAACTGCAAAGCTCAACAACATTCAGTCCAGAGTATGTGTAGAAACACCGACTTCTGATTTTATGTACCCAAATACAGTTTTATATGTTACATATTAGATGTCTTGGTGGTTCATAGTTTTCATTAAAGAATGTGATTATTGTTCAAATGTTACATGATAGTATAAAATATATAGTAAATTATACTGAATAACTACAGTAGAGTGTTTATTTTAAAATAGCATATGTTTTCTGATATTAATATTTGTACTGTACAGGGATGAAGTAGGAGAGAAGAGCAGCCAGACTGCATCCCATTAGAGAAAAAAACTACACTCATTTGCTTTTTTCATTACAGAAACAAAATTGCTGTCTGTGATGAATCCTACTGATTAAAGAAGAGATCCCAGAAAAGTCACTAGCTCCCTAGTGCTAGGAAGTTATTTCGTACTACCTCTCTTCATGTTTAAAAGAAGAAAACTTTTTGGTTGACTTGAGCTTCATGGGGAAGCCAGGAATATATTAAAGTATCCTGTCTGCAAAGAAAAAGAAGGAAATCTGACCTGGCCTTAAAACATTTTTTTGCTTGCAGGGGATCAGCATAGGATTTCCTATGTGGCTTGTCCTCTGTGGCAAAAGCAAAGCGTGAAACTGAAAAATCCAGTAATGATGCAAAAGAGAAGATGAAATAAAAACAAAATTAACATAAGTTGATACTGAAGGATGTTATTTTGCACATGTATTGCTCTAAATTCAAACAGAAACTGCAGTATTGAGGTTTCTTTGTCCAGAACTTGTCTTCTGTTTTCCCAATCAGTCATCAGTTGCACTGATCTTCTATTTTTGACCTTTGTATTTCTACAGTTACCCAATAAGTTTTTAAAAGAGAATTTGATTAGTTTACAAAAGGGATTAAATCTGGACCCAGCATAGCATGAGACTAGACCCTTTCACATGAAGATACCTTCTAGCATATACAGAAGCACTCTAGTCATGAAACAGGAATCTGCAAATGACAGCAAATCTGGACAGTTATTGTAGTTTCCATGTAATCAAGAGTTGGAAGTCCAGAATAAGGTCCAAAGCCTTTTCACTTAAGAATGGTTGTGACTTTTTAATACTGCTCAAACAACGTGTATGTTTTTTGAACCTGTAATACTAAAAGTCTCTGTTGGACTGGTCAGCATCTTTCGAAGGCAGCTTTGTTAAAGAAACAAACAAAACAGGGAACTATTTGATTTCAGCTGTCTGAGCATGGCTGACTAACAACTGTTGGTTATAAAATAGGGAAAGTGTTTTCCTCTTTAGAGAATAACAAAGAGCCCAGATATAACAATGTAATATTACAGTGTAATGAATACTTAAACCTGCCTGCACTGTCATTAAGAAAAAAAAAAGTGTAACCTTAATTGACCTTTCTTGTGTTCATGTTTTATGATGCAGTGTTTAAATCTGCAATTACATTACCTTCACTATGCCTCTGTATCCAAGGTTATCCAAAACAAATGCATTGTATAATACTGTATTATGTACTTAATAAATATGGGCTTGCATATCATGCACATTCATTTGTATGTAGTCAACAAGATGATAGACATTTTAGCCATACCATAGCCAAACTGCTGCAGCTTTGCATTAAACTTAATCTATATATGAAACCTTGACTTTTCAGAACTGTAATATTTGTTTAATGCTGAATTACTTACTGCTTTCATGATCTATTTTTTATGTCTGTTTATTGTGTGGCTGTGCACATTAGCAGCAGAAATCAATCTGTCAAATGGAGTAGAGTTTGAAAGTAAAGATAATAAAAACACTGTGCCCAAAACCACGCATCTCCAGGCCTGTCACAGATACTGTTTTAATCAGGAGAATGTGACACCAATAGGGCTTCCAGGTCACACCGAAGAATTAGCCTTCTGTCTTTATTAGTTGATCCTCTAATCCTTTTATGCAAGTGTTTCCTGTCTGTTTGAGTACAGATCCAATCTATAGAATGTAAACAATATATTTTGTTCAATTAGAAATAAATCATTAAAACTAGCCTTTCAAATAGGATGAAATATATTTGTTCGGAAAGTGATCTTACATGCGCGCTTTTTTATTAACCTGAGTGTTTACAAATAGAGGACAGTTAGAGCTAGAAGACTGAGCAGTAGTCTTTCTGGTTCCTGCATGTTGACATAGAGCAGAGCAGTGGGAAAGATGGTGACAATTTTATCAGTCTTCTTGTGTTTGAAAATCTCTTAATGGTTTCAGAGGGGAAAAAAAAAAGTTTGTGAAGAACAAAATAACAGAAATAATGTTCACTTCCATCTCCACAATGAGTTGAATGATTCAAGAATAACAAGACCATTAAATTTACTTTCAGGGCCAAAACCAGGCAAATGCAGTTATTTTGTGCTCGAGGCAATAACATCTTGATGATGAGGTTGTGTTAACTAGTATATGAAACAGATCTTGCAGTCTTTCACTATTATTTTTCTTTAAGTTATTGTTGTACATTTCAGTGCATCAAGGGTGTCATTATTTGCTCATTGATTTGTCTATGAGGTTGTAGTTCTTAATAGAAAAGGAAGTTTCTTTCAAAATGAAGATCTTCTTTTAATCTCTTCCTTCCTGCTTCACAAAGTAAGCCTTTTCTCGTAGGTGGTTGGTCCAATAATTCCAACTGAAATCAATAACAATTAAGTCATCAGTACATGCCACTTCAAAGTGCGGGCTCAGTCTGAACAATTCAATTTTATGTTAGCACCTACATTGTGCTAATAGTACATCACTGTACTATTAAAGCACCTTCTGGTATTGCAGTAAGTATTGTGGCTAATGTCTGTTTCATGTGGTCCCTTCTTTCTCACCTCGTCTTCCTGAAGGAAAATTGAAAGTACAAGCACTATATTGTGCTTTGAGAGCTGGTAATTTTTATATAAACATACTGCTATACCTTGATATTACTTAAAGCAAGATCAAAGACATTCTTCTTGCACTTGGAGTGAAAGTTATGAAATTTCTGATTATCCTGAGTTCTTGTGGAAGTTTTTCCATGGCCAAAGAATGATCTTTGAGAAATCTCTGTCTTTTATCCATATGGGCATTCCATAGGGAGTTTCACTGTATCCAAGAAACAACAAGGGTCTAAAGCTTCAAATCCCTATGCTGATATTATATGCAATCTTTCAGCTGTTCTGGTTCCAAACCATTCAATATCTTGAATGTGAAAAGTCCCTCCCTTGTCTCCAGAAGGAAGAGCCTATTTTAATTATCTCCTTGGTTTTCAGGACTTCTACACGGTCTATATCACATTGCTTAAAATTTGAAGCTTTGCGGTGTTAGGAAGGGCAGGGTTGGTTGTCAGATCAGGTCTGGTATCTTCATGGATCCTGTGTATCCTTTAATGATAGGTAGTATGCAAATATCACAGGAGTATGCTGGTTCAGAAGTCACACATTGTCTAATAACAGTAACATCACTTCTTCATATGTGGTGCCTTCCTTTACAAAGATCTCTGTCCAGTTTCTCCAGCAGGTAGGAGACTGCTGGGTTGGAGACAGGCTGTGGACTCCCCCCTTTTTCTATTAACGCCTGAAGATGATTGTTCCTTTTCCAAGAAAAGGGCTGAAGCAAACCAGATTTGTAATATGTTACAGATCTGTAGGTCCCAGGAGGGAATCCCAGACTATAGGGAATGAAAGAAGTGTCCCAGTTTGAGTGGACTCTTCTGTTATGATCAAAAATCTAGGCCTGGAAAGATCTTCAGGAGGACCATTTTCTTACGCTGAGTCTGGATCAAATACTTTATTTCATTCTTAGTAGTTGTCTGGTTCATACTTTGAACTTCTAATAACAGGAATTCCATAACCTCCCTAGGTAATGTATTTAACAATGATCATACTTGAATACATAATATAAAAAATCTATTTATGTATATTAAACTGATTACTTCTTTTTAGATTCTGTGTAGACATAAATAACAACTTATCTTTTCCATTTTTAATATTTGCAGTCTCTTGTGTCTCCTTCCAGTTCTTCTTTCTAAACCAGATCTTTCAGTATTTCTCAATACATCATGTTTTCTAAAACTAGTATCATTTTCCATGTTTCCCCTACGTCATTTTCTTAAAGTAAAGTGTCCCCAAAACAGATGCTGTTCTAGTGGATGCCAAAGCATTGAATTTTACAGAGGAATAACATGTACAAATGTGCTCAAAAGTTTTGACTTCATATATGAAATTTAAAGGCTCAATATTGAATGTAGTTAGAAATGTCTTTAAATAAATTTATCAATCCCTGGGAGTTATTATTGCCTAGAACTTACATTCTCATGTGTAACTCCCATATGATCAGTGTGTTCCAATATGGGTAGTTTACAAGAGAAAATATCAGCTCCTTAAAACAGCCAGACTTTTCCAATAATATCCTTAAGTTATAATTGCCAAAGAGCTTCATTTATTCTATTGAATGCAAATCAAGCATCTGCATGGAATGAAATGTAAAAAATGAGTTTAACACTAACAAGTACTACAGTAACAAGGGGAAATCAATTTTCAGGGGTCTGCACCTGTTTCCAACCAGATACCTAAGGATTAATACCTGAGATTACTTCAAAAATATTGGGTAGGCCCAGATATAGTTGGATTCACCAGGAGCACGATGGTGGTACCTTAGATTTAGCAAGCTCAGACACATTGTCACTGCTTGTACTTTTTTTTCTACAAGGATGATAGCTCTGAGATGACCTTTCCCGACTTTATTAGAGAAGTGGTTACACTTAATCTAAACCAGAAGGGCAGGAATAAAACATAGACTGTTAAATGTGCAATAACGTATGTCAGCGCAGTCTGATGAAACCCTTTGCTATGTTGTCTCTGACCTCCTTTCTCATGAAGAGTTTTACTGTGACTCATAAAGACAGCTTTTGCATTTAGGGCATTTCAAAGCCACAACAGCTCAGCAGGAGTTCTGTTAAGTGTTTCTGAAGCAGCTTTGTGGGACACATGGGCAGAACTGGAGAAACAGTAGACTCCTTTAGAAGAGCCAACACATTAGGCTACCATTTAACCAGCCACCTTCCCCCATCAAATCTCTATGCCCTTTTCCAATCGTTTGTATCCTTAGTATTAGATAATCTATTTTGCTCAACTTTTGCAATTTTTTTTCCAAGGAGATTCTTTTTCTCCACCTTACCAATCTGAGAACAACTTTATAGCTGCTAGGCGCAAAGCCTCTTATGTCACTTTGTCTTCCTACTAATTACGGGTTCAAACATTTTTAAGGAATGAGCAAAAATTCCAGATCGAAATTGTGTTGACTTGGAGAAATGAAGTGCAGGGTGGAAAAGATCACAGGTAGCTAGTGTGCAGTTCTATCATATAACAAAATGCATTAATTCCAAATGGAAGACTTCATAATTTTCTATCAATGTAAAGTATCATAAAGAATTTTTATAGAAAAAAAGTGGTATTTCTAATGTCATAGCCCTATCATAGTTCCTCCAAAATTTGAGGGGAAGGGACAGTTTCCTGGGGATATGTTTAGCTTCTGTCTGAAAGGAAACTAACTTGCAAAATCAGCACCTACTTGCATACTGATATGGTGGTGTTAGAAATCTGCAGGTTAAGTGGCTCAGATTACTGACAATATTATTTCATTGTGTTCGTGTGTGTGAATCCACCTGATACAGTTGTCTTGCTAGTGAGCTGCTTCTCTGTTTTCCGAACTTTTTGTCCAAAGACCCTCAAAACATGTAAGTGTATTTCCCAGACTTTCTTCATTTTCTACCCAGCTGTGAGAGCAGTCATCATTTCCAACAATCTCTGCTTCTTTCTGAAAGGACAGGCAGAGCAGCGTTGATTCCTACTTCTGCTGCTGCTATTTCTTCTTCCTCTCAATGAGAAAAACCTTTCCAAGGTGCTCCCTTCCCATTAAAACTGAAATTTTGTTTCAAGGGATGGACCCCCTTCCTAATACAAGGCAGACTTTAGGTGTCCAGACACCCCACTTCACAACTGCTTATTTAGATAGTACTGACAGTCTCAATGATGGCTTCACACTGGAGGAAGTTTCTGAGCTGCCTAGATATAGAGTTAGTGATTTAATTTGTGCTAACCAGAAGAGCAGGTAAGTAATTAAATATGAGCACTAAGATGGATACCTACCTTTTGCAATTATGAGATTCTATTATTTCCTATTTTTCTAAGAGTCCTGCTGAGACAAGTACGTTGTTCTCAGTGGGAGCAGATTACATTCTGAATTAATTACCCACTAATTAGTAGACTATCCCCATGGTTTCTTGCCCCACGCTTTCTCTTGCTGAAATGTTTAGTGTAAAGCACTGTGTGTGTTGCAGCATGTTGTATATATGATTTTCATCAGGAACTGGTTGTTTTTTGCTGCCTTTTCTTGCTTTCTATACAAAGTACTTGCATGGCCATCCGTTTCTCTGGCATTCAACTATTCTGCAGTCTTTAGTGTATTTAATTTCTCATTTGGGGAAGCAAGGGAGTGCTGCCACTTCCAAAAAATGGATGAATTGGGCGTAGATTGCATAGGGGCCAGATTCATAGAGAGAGCAGGTGCAACCAGGAAGGTTTGTAATGCCTGTATTTCAGCTGTCTGACTCCTATGGGGACTCTAGTGCTGACTTGAGCACCTAAAATTCCTGTACAACGTAAAGTTGTGTACTAGAATGGGATTTATAGCATCCTGTGCTGGGAAATTTCTAAGTTAGCCCACAGTTAATATCAATGAGACACACAGATCTTAAATCCACCCTTTGGTACTTAATTCTGAATTACAAAAGGTGCTTATTCCAGCAAGAATTCTTATTCATTCTGCACCCTAGTTGTTCCTGTCCAAAACAGATAAAGGTCAATATCTTTTTTAGAGAACTACTGGAGGAGGGAATGCCCTTTCTTCACACCTTATCTAGAAGATGAAGTTTGCAGTATTCCTGCTCTATATGGGAGGCTCATTTTCAGTGTCATCCTGGGCTATATGTTATTTTCAGAAGGGCAGAGAGGACTTGTTTTTTCCCTGCATAGAATTGAAACAGGCTTAAAATCATGAAAAATTCTGCAGAAATCTTCCCAGATATGCATAGATATACTAGATTTAAATCCACATCTTGAAGAAAGTTTATATGAAAAGTATGGCAGGTGGCTATTAGATGCAGTGTTATTTGCACTCTTAGCTGACAGTAACACTTCATGTTTCATGATATTCCACTCATGGCTGACAAGTCAGCACTAGTTAATATCTTAGGGAGTGGGCAGAAAACTTATAAATCCCTCCAGTCTCAGAAGAATAAATATCATTAATCCAGTTCTGTAAATCACAAGGTTTTTTTGTTTGTTTTTCTTTCTGTTTTTCTGTTCTTTTTTTAAAATACAGAACACAGGATTTAGAGTCTTTAGAGTTTCCATTTTTAAACCTTCCTTAGTATGCTGATGACACTTCCCCCCATCCCCAAAATTTAGCTTACCTGTGATCATACCCTTGGCTGAGGAGGATCGGATTAGAGATCATTTAGACAAACTTGACACCCACAAATCCATGGGCCCTGATGGGATGCACCCACGAGTGCTGAGGGAGCTGGCGGATGTTATTGCTAGGCCACTCTCCATCATCTTTGAAAGGTCATGGAGAACAGGAGAGGTGCCTGAGGACTGGAAAAAAGCCAATGTCATTCCAGTCTTCAAAAAGGGCAAGAAGGAGGACCCAGGGAACTACAGGCCAGTCAGCCTCACCTGCATCCCTGGAAAGGTGATGGAGCAGCTCATCCTGGAGGCCATCTCCAAGCATCTGGAGGAAAAAAACATGATCAGGAGTAGTCAGCATGGCTTCACCAAGGGGAAATCATGCCTAACCGGTCTGATAGCCTTCTATGATGGAATGACTGGCTGGGTAGATGAGGGGAGAGCAGTGGATGTTGTCTACCTAGACTTCAGCAAGGCTTTCGACACTGTCTCCCATAACATCCTCATAGGGAAGCTGATGAAGTACAGGCTAGATGAGCAAACAGTGAGGTGGATTGAGAACTGGCTGAATGGCAGAGCTCAGAGAGTTGTGACCAGCGGCACAGAGTCTAGTTGGAGGCCTGTAGCTAGCGGTGTCCCCCAGGGGTCAGTACTGGGTCCAGTCTTGTTCAACTTCTTCATCAATGACCTGGATGAAGGGACAGAGTGCACCCTCAGCAAGTTTGCTGACGATACAAAACTGGGAGGAGTGGC